>NC_080417.1:143686930-143695400 GCF_029873635.1 Malania oleifera
TAGAGTGGTGTCCACGTGACCTCGTCGATGAGCCACGATACCTCATTAACGAGTCCATGAAGGAGATTCGCCAATGAGCACTTAATCCTCATCGATGAGTTTCAGACCCTAGAAACAGGCCTCTCGGTAAGTTTTTGTCGACGAGCCCAAGAAGGATGCTCGTTAGCGAGAGCCCTGCATTCGTCGACAAGACCCTGTAAGTCCCCTTTTAAAATTTCCTTTTCTTCCTCATTTATTTATTTTTAATTTTTATAAATATTTCGAGTCACTACAAGCTGAGACTCCCCAGTTCAATTTTCGGGCTGAACTGAACTAGTCTCACTTATGGGGCTAAGACTCCCCATTTCAATTAATAAGACGAACTCAACTGATACATTTAAAAATATTTTTGTACATAAAATATGCTTTTGAAAATATAAGCAGAGATGTACACATGAAGCTCAATAAGAAATGCACTCTAATATGATATGAAATTAATGCTTAGTTGAGTAAGGTTATGTTTCTCAAAATGATATTTTCAATATTTCAAAAGATGTATAAAATAAACACTTAAAGATTTAAACTCTATAAAACATTTTCTCCAAAAATATTTATCAATGAAATAAACAGGGGAAATACAAAGGTTTACTCTAAAAATGATTTTCTAAAACTGTGAGTTTAAGTGAGAGAAAATGCACTTTGATAAAATAAAAGCCCAATCAAAATGAATACACTCCTTCAAATGATTTTCAAAAATAACAAAGAGTGTTGGGAGAGTATAAGATTTACCCCATAAAATATTTTTGCAATAAAAACATGTTTTGGGGGAACTTTGATTATGATAAAATTAGGGACAAAAATTGGCTAATCAAAGTTGCTAATTTTGACAAATGAATGGGTATATATATTTTTTACGAAAAATATGACCGTTGGGACACACTAGGTATTATTAAAAATGTTTAATCAATTTTAACCCCAACTGCCCTTAATTACCTACGGTAAAATTTGGCCAACCCGAGAATTTTGGTCGACCAAGCAATAGGTTTGGTCACCCAAACAGACACATGAGAAAAAGTAACTTTTCCATGTTTAGGTTCCAGAGAATAGGTTCGAGTGGCTGAAGAAGAAGATTTTCAAAAATGTCTGAGGTTTGGTTGGCTAGACTTAAGTTCGATCTATTGGACTGCTCAGTTTAGTCGCCCGAGGTGAAAATAAACATGAAGTTCGAGCACTCGGGGAAGGTGGAAAAAGTTACAGCCAGGGTTTGATCGACCGAGAAGTTCAACTCATTTTGGTTCGGTCGCCCGAACCAAGTCAAACTTTTGACTAGTCAACAGTCCGCTCGACCAAGGCATTTTTAACTTGCCTGGTTTGGTCGCATGAATACCTTTCAAACTTAACAGTTTAGGTCCTTTCTAAGTTTAAAACTATGTGCAGAGACCTAGGGTCTTTCTATGGCCTAGGTTTTTTAAAATAGCCCATGTTGGAATTGGTGTATTCCCAAGAAGGGGGGGGGGGGGGGGATGAATTGAGTATTTAAAATTTATTCCTAGGTATGTCCAAATCAGTAGCAGTAATACTTAACCTAGGGTATGTCTATATACTTATAAACCCAAATACGCAGATAAATGAAAGATGCGGAAATTAAATCATGCGCAATATTCATACAATAACATACATGTGCAGGAATATAAATTGTGGAAATATAAAATAGGACACACACGATACGTTATCCGGGTTCAGCCAAATGTGCCAACATCCCCGCCTGAACTTGCAAGCTCGAGGATTATCACTATTGTTCACTTAATGGGTGGAGCGACACCGATTAGAACCAGGTCAAATTCTTAGGGCTGACCTCAACCTTTGCAAACTCTCCTTACGAGGCGGAGAAGGCCCTATATCAAATTCATAGGGCTGGCCCCAACTTGATCCTTACGGGTTAGATTAAATGCCCTCAAGCCACGCCTAGAATACAACAATGAAATACAAATTTATATACTATTCAAATTTCTTCCATCACAAGAAGATTATGTACTGATATGCACATGTAGTAATCACCGCACTTCAATATGATAAGAATTATAAGCTCAGTGCAATATGTGTGCTAACACTCAATCTTAGGTCATTATTCAATCAAGTACAGGAGTGTATTATCAAGCCTATCTTTGAAACAATGTATAGATATATATCTCAATCACAATTTAGGTTTTCAAAGATTTTCACCAAATGTAATCAAAATATCTCTAAAAATATTTTCTCAAGATTCTAGCACAAGAGATATTCGAAAAAAATAAGCTTGTGAAAATAATACTTGCACAATAAAAAACACAAGCTTTAGGTGTCTTGCAATTCAAATGTCAAGACCCACGAGCTACAAGGTTTCCCACACAATAGATTTATTAAATTAAATTGAAGGAAAACCTTAGCTAAACTCTCAAAAAGAAAATAATCAAGCAATCACATAAAGAGAGTTTTTAGCAAATAGGAATATTGTAGAATCACTAAGAATGCTCTCCCACAATAAGATTTTTTTTAAATGAATGAGCAAAGGATGAGTATTAGGGTTTGAATGTGAAGAAATAACTCTAAAAAATTCAGAGGAAATTTTTCTAATCAAAATCCCTAATCCTAGCTTAATTTGTGCAAATGAACATATATATATATATATATATATATATATAATCACACTCAAAAATATTACCGTTGGGACACAAGGGTAATTATTAAAATTATTTTAAATGTGTTTAATAAAATTAACCCTATTTTACCCCAAATAACAACGGTAAAAATTGGGCCAACCTGAAACTTTCGGTCGACCGAGCCATAGGTTCAATCATCCGAACAGACACATGAAGAAAAGTAATTTTTGATGTTCGGGTGGCTGAACTAGGCGATTTTCAAAATGTCTAAGATTCGATCACCCAAACTTAAGTTTGGTCTACCGAACTTGCATGTTCAGTCGCCCGAGCTCAAAATGAACTTGAAGTTTGGGCACCTGAGGACGCTAGGAAAAGTCAAGGCTGGGGTTCGGTCAATTGTGGACGTTTAGTTCAAATAAGTTCGGTTGCCCGAGCCACAGTCAACATTTTGACTTTTCCCCGTTAAGTTGACCGATTGCGATTTTCAACACGAGGGGTGCGTCACCGGAAATCCTTATCATTTGTTTGTGACCCCGTAAGTAAATTTGTTGTCCCTGATGCATAGATGATAGTGGGACTTATCTACGTGTCTGTGCAATAGTCCTAGGGTTTTCTAAGGTCTTTCGCGCATAGAACCTAAAAAATTCGGTGTTGGGAAAACTATGATCCTTAAGGTCATTCAACGGTCTTGAGCTTATAGGTTCCTACTTGCAATGAGACGTGCCATCAATTCTTACAGACTTGTGGATCTGGGAAAGACTTAAATAATATTACAGACCCGAATTAAAAGTACAAAGAAATTAAACACTTTGGGTCTTCTCTTTCTTCAACTCAATATGTGCCATGATATGATTTCGTCAATATGATCTTGCACACAAATTTGGCAAACATTAAATACCTTATATTTGTCATTATAAAAAATGAGATAGGACTCAAAAAGTCAATAGCCCAAAACTCCAGCATTAGTGGACCAAATTTAGGTTTGGTTCCCTATGGTCAATCTATGGTCCTGTCTGAGCATTAAGTCATATCATGCATGATGTACACAGTTATTACCGATCAAAATATAAAAATTAAATGCATATACAAATTAAAACAAATATGTATTCTTCTTCGCTCTTCTGACAACCTGGAATGCATCTGAGTGTATAGTCTTTACATTACTCAAGGCTTCCATTGCTAGTCACCTTATTTGTGTATTGAATTATAACCTGTTCAATCACTAAGTACACATATGAGAAATATGTTCTTTATCAACATCAAAATAAGGGTCAAACTCAAAAAGTCAACACTTTAGATGTTGAGGGAAAGGTTATTATATGCTAAATTTAGAAAATGTGAATTTTGGTTAGAACAGATTGTATTTCTTGGGCACGTTATATCTGCGGAGTGGGTATTACGTCGGACCCAAGTAGATAGATAGCGGTGGTGTGTAGTGTAGTGTCTAGCGACTAGGCCAAAACGAAAAGAGTGTCCTTGAGTTTCAGAGAGGTTCTGAGTATTAGACAGGAATATTACCGCCCGAACCGATTCGTAGAGGGTTTTTTCCAAGTTGTCAGGTCTTTTGACCAGTTGACCGGAAAGAATATAAGATACGAATGGATGGCGAATGCGAGCAAGTATCCTGGAGTAAAGCAGCTACTCGTAACGACGCCGGTATCTGGGGACCATTGCTTTAGGAGAAGGGGGTTTTGCAATTGTAAGTGACTGCATCTCAGCATGAAAAGACTTGTTTGCATTGTTAAACAAGAGTGGAAGAAGTAAGTGCGTGTGACTTATAAGCACTTAGAGAGACAAGAAGAATTAACGAAAACGCCATGACTTGGAATTAAGTGGCGTGATGTTTTGACATTAAAAATATTGAGATATTATCTGGATGGTAGGCAAATGTGTTTATAACTAGGAAGTGGAATTTTTATCCGAATTATAGATATAATACGATTTGATATGAACACGTGAATGAATGTGAGAATTGGGTCGAAAATCTGTGATGATTGAAAGGTATAGTAATTATGGAAAAAGGGAAAAAAGGGGGGATTGGCGATACGAAACGCCGCCGATCCTCCTCAAGACTTAGGTTTCCGGAGCTTGCGATTTGATGGACAGTGATGAATGAAGCAAGACGCATATTAGTGAGTACTTGATATGTAGTTCATGACATTGTAGATTTATATGAATGGGGGCAGATAATATTCAATAGAATTCAAGAATAATTTTACTATACGATTAAAAAATGATGTTCAGATGACTTATGCCGAATTCAGTTTAGATTGGCATAGCTGAATCAGGAAAATAACAGTTTCTAAATGAAAAATATAATAGATAGATTTTTACAGAATTGTGAACATGTCAGATTTTATACGGACTTATGAAAATGAGATCATGTTATAGTGTTGTTATTATAAATTGTATTGTATGGTATTGTATGGTAAGAGTTATGATATGACGGCTGTGTGTTGGTTGTATGCCGGGTTATGATACGACAACTTTATGTTGAGACAAGACATGACATGTTTTATATAATTATGTGAATATGACAATTTGATGTTGTTTAAGGATATGTTAGACTCTGCATTGATTTGGGAAAAGTGAGATGACTATGGGACCTGTTGTGTGAATATTCAGTATAGAAATTCTGTGTGAAGTCTATATTGATCCCGATGGGAAAATATGCTCAGTATAAACACTTTGTGAAGTCTATACTAATGCCAATGAGAAGTTATGCTCAGCATAGAAACTCTATGTGAAGTCTATACTAATGCTGATGGGAAAGAATATGCTCAGTATCGAGCTTATTTGTGTGTGTATAGAAGGACTATCATGTTTATTATTTTTCATACATTTATAATATACGTTGTTGTAATACCTAAGTGAGAATGGTTCATCCGCCATAAGGAGGGTAATTAATAAACTGACAGTAAATTTTTCCTCGGAATTGATACATGGATAGATTGCAAATTTCGATGAAGAAATTTATAAAGGATGGGAGAATGTAGTAGAAACCCAGAGAAAAAAATATTATTAATCAATTCATAAATTAAACATTATTAAATTAAATTAACTAAATAAATAATATGATTGGATATAGAAGATGCATGTGTATAATATATATATACTAGTAGGATATATATTATATATACTATATAATAAATGGTAACTATAATATAATAACGTAAAGTAATAAGTCTTATATATATTTAAAGATTAGCACTTAAGCTTTGTGCGGGATTGAAATTTGTTCAAATCTAGAGAGCCATCCGCCCTCTCTCTCTCCTCTCTCTCGCATTCCTCAATTTTCTAGGCCAACGTGCGCGCGATCGAAAAATTTACAAAATATCCTTGGGTTCCAAATTTGCCCACCAAAATTTAACTATGTGCGGGATTTGTTGCTAGGAGAGTCATGAGGACACCACTATGTGATAAGTACACGGCACAGCTAATCATCTTTCAATTTTCTCTCAATCTTCAGCCAAATTGACGACAAACACCATTCACAGGGTTCAGCTTTGATATTTGAGCAAGTTAATAAGAGACAAATTTTGATTGGAGAGATCTAGGTTACCACTCCAAGGCGTAAGGTGAGGAGTACAAAATATTTCCTGTTGTCGTTTTTAAAAATTTATCGTAGAATTACATTGTGTATTTAATTATTACATTGTAGTCATTTGATTATATTAGATTTTGAAAAATATTCCTGGATTAAATCAAACTGCAGAAAGAGATTATTATATTGATTTTGGAAATATTATTGGCGGTATAAATTAAAACTATAGAAGTGGAGTATAGACGAGATTTTTGTAAATATTCTAGTGATTAAATTAAACGGCAAGGATTTGATGAAATTAGATTTTAGAATATTTTGGCGTTCGATTAAATGCGGGGATTGATCATAATTGGTGTTTTTATATATGTGAGAAATTCAAAATTAAATATTAAAAAGTGGATCATCCTGTGTTTAGAATTTAACTGGTAATTAGGAGCATTGATGAGCGATAGTATTATATACGGTGGATTTAGTTGACTCAAAAAAAGTATTGAATAATGGATTTGTGCGAATGGCCACAGCACTGCTTAGGATCCCTGCTGCGGTATTTGTGTTGCCATGAATCGGGGTAAAGGGAATACATTATTTTTCGTTGTCTCTGTCAGGCTTTTTAAAATTGTTTGAACACGTGGATGTTGGCACAATTTGAGTATATTATACCGTTGTATGTCGTATTTGGTAACTGAGTTCTGTATGGATTTGGGTGTATGGAAGGTCGTTTTGAGTTAATTTATACATATTTGGAATAACCCAGAGGTGTGGTCCGTGTGTGTCCATTTTAGGAAAGAAATGGCATGTTTTGAAAATGAATAGATCAATTTCGAGGGAAAAACAATTGAATTATGGATTTTCTAAGAACTACGCACTTTCCTGGCATTAGTACTTAAATGAAAATTTTAACGTATAACCGGGGCATGAGATTAATAAACACATAATTTATATGAATTGCTGAAATTGTTTATGGTATGATATTGGTGAGTATGTGGCGTAATACTAGTTTATAGATATCATGTATATAAGGGGATTATTGTGCCCAATTTTAAAATGACAGGTATCTGATCTGAGTATAGACATTTTAATTCACTTAATCATGAAATGGTAAGTTAGATTTGCGGTTTTGATTGAAAACTCTGAAGTGGTGATTTTGCTTAGTATAGAAATTTAATGTGGTGAAGTATATATTGATTGGCGAAGGACTGTGTGGCGCCAAATTGAAGTGGTGATGCTCAGTTTAGAAACTCTGGTGAAGTCATGTATTAATGGCCCAAAGCCGGTATGGCATTATCAAATCGACAGGCAGAAGGTCTGTGTGGCATATAGAACGTGTTATAGAAGTGTAAATTTAATTATTTGTGCTGTGTGTAAACGTTACAGTTAGTAGATGTAGATATGACATATATTGTTTTGTAATATGTCGTTAAACTTTACGTTAGTAGATCATTATAATAATTGCTTTACCTTATGTGTGATATGGCATGAAAACGTATGTCTATGTTAGACTTACTTTAACTGCATCATATTGATTACACTGATGGTTGAGTATATTTACGAGGTAATATATAGAGGACATATATAAGTAATTGTCAAATAGAACTCATCAGCCACACACTGAATAACATGAATGTTCGTCTTACTGAGAGGTGTCTCACCTGTATCCATAATATTAACTTTTTAGGTCGACCTAAGGAAGTCGAACTCACAACCCCCCATAGGAGCTCCAAGCGTGGACTAAAACCATTCACACCGAGGGTGTGGTGTGGGCAGGATACCTCTATGTTTATGCTAGAGGTTTTATGAGATATTTGGGGTGATTCCATATATCGTATATAGTTTGGGCTGGTAGATGACTGTGGTTAAGTTACTTTGGTAGGTATGATATTGGAAAAATATTTTCTCCTTGTTGTTTACTTATTAGACTTATGATCAGTGATACATCCAGACCCCATTTGGGTTCTTTTAGATATGAAAATCGACAAGTGGTACAGGGCAGTATGTGTTAATGGTGTTATGATATGGAACATTTTGGGTAGTCTAGCTATTTTGATGTGTTGAAAATTTAGACGGCAAGGTCGTGGCAAGGTGGATTCGTGCATTTATTCTCATGGGTCCGTTCCGCACATACATGTTTTTTGCTTGTTTCTAAATTTTCGGGCGTCCAACACGGTTGTGTGCATTGTGGGCCTATCAGGCTCTCTCGATATCGTGTCTTCCCATATAGGGGGTATAAATTTTTGGCAGGGGGGAAAACATTTCTTGTTTTGTCCCTAATACTAATAATAATTTGTGTGATGACTGATCGTGCCCTATG
>NC_080417.1:143695500-143753679 GCF_029873635.1 Malania oleifera
CCTCGCCTTTGGCAAAACCACCAAAGGATTCACTAAACCTGTTCCTTTACCGGGTGGAACAATACCTTTATACACTCCTTCAGAAGGCTAGAGCAGCACCTCTCTAAGCGATAATCCCTCGCCTAGCCAACGATCCAGCAAACCTGGAATTGTCACAATCTACAAGAATATAATATAAATTCAATGGTTCGTTTAAAAGAGAAATGGAATTGCAACCCGGAACCGAACTTTGATATTTTCAATCTACCAGAATTGTAGAATTCCTCTCCAGTAAAAGATGTGAGCAAAGAAGAACTTCAAAAGAATTTCGGCACAAGATGAATTTCAAATTTTGTCTGATTTCTCTCTTTTCTTGTGTTTTCAAGTATTGTGTTTTTTCATTACCCAAAGAGGTATTTATAGGCAACTTAAAAGATCAACTTCCACATAAAATTAGGTAAACTATGAAAAAACATTTAATTTGTTGACTAAATTTTGAATTTCAAAATTTTGAAAGATCAACATTCACATCAAATTATGTAAACTTTGAAAAAATATCAAAATTGTTGACTAAATTTTGAAATTCAAAATTTTGAAAGATGTTGTCCATATTAAATTAGGTAAACTTTGAAAAAATATTAAATTGTTGATTAAATTTTGAAATTCAAAATTTTGAAAGATGTTGTCCATATCAAATTAGGTAAACTTTGGAAAAAACATTAAATTGTTGATTAAATTTTGAATTTCAAAATTTTAACAAGAAGCTTCCCTTTGAGATCTAAAATTTGCTCCACGTGGCAGTCATCTGCCATGACATGGCAGTCATCTGTCATAATTAAAATTTAAACCCAGAATACTTTTATTAAACCCTTTAACTTGCCAGTCATCTGTCAGGTGCACTGCTTATCAGAAACTCACTTTTTATTTTGAACACTTTCTTTCCGTTAAGGCCTTTGTTACTTTAATTTCAAAAACATGTTTTAAGCTCTTTAAAACAAAGTGTTTCTTAGTTTCTTTTGATTTTATATCTAAAAATATTCTCTCAAGATTCTAGCACAAGAGATATTCAAAAAAATAAGCTTGTGAAAATAATACTTGCACAATAAAAAACACAAGCTTTAGGTGTCTTGCAATTCAAATGTCAAGACCCACAAGCTACAAGGTTTCCCACACAATAGATTTATTAAATTAAATTGAAGGAAAACCTTAGCTAAACCCTCAAAAAGAAAATAATCAAGCAATCACCCAAAGAGAGTTTTTAGCAAATAGGAATATTGTAAAATCACTAAGAATGCTCTCCCACAATAAGATTTTTTTTAAAATGAATGAGCAAAGGATGTGTATTAGGGTTTGAATGTAAAGAAATAACTCTAAAAAATTCAGAGGAAATTTTGCTAATCGAAATCCCTAATCCTAGCTTAATTTGTGCAAATGAACATACAAAATTAACCCTGTTTTACCCCAAATAACAGCGGTAAAAATTGGGTCAACTCGAAACTTTCGGTTGACCGAGCCATAGGTTCAGTCATCCGAATAGACACAAGAAGAAAAGTAATTTTTGATGTTCGGGTGGCTGAACTAGGCGATTGTCAAAATGTCCGAGATTCGATCACTCGGACTTAAGTTTGGTCTACCACACTTGCATGTTCAGTCGACCGAGCTCAAAATGAACTTGAAGTTTGGGCGCCTGAGGACGTTGGGAAAAGTCAAGACTAGGGTTCAGTCGATTGTGGATGTTTAGTTCAAATAAGTTTGGTCGCTCGAGCCACAGTCAACATTTTGACTTTTCCTCGTTAAGTCGATCAAAGCATTTTCAACACCAGGGTTCGGTCACCTGAATCCTTTATCATTTTCGAACCTAAGTTAAATTTGTACTCCTGATTGCATAGATGATAGTGGGGATTTATTCTAAGTGTCTGTGCAAGGTCTTAGGGTCTTTCTAAGGTCTTTTCACATAGACCTAAAAATTCGGTGTTGGTCAATCGATGATCCTTAAGGTCATTCAACGGTCTTGAGCTTATAGGTTCCTACTTGCATGATATGCATCAATTATTACAGAATGTTGGAACTTAAATAATATTACAGACCCGAATTAAAAGTACAAAGAAATTAAACACTTTGGGTCTCCTCTTTCTTCAACTCAATATGTGCCATGATATGATTTCGCCAATATGATCTTGCACACAAATTTGGCAAACATTAAATACATTGTATTTGTCATTATAAAAAATGAGATAGGACTCAAAAAGTCAATAGCTCAAAACTCTGGCATCAGTTGACCAAATTCAGGTTTGGTTCCTTATGGTCAATCTATGGTCCTGTCTGAGCATTAAGTCATATCATGTATGATGTATACATTTATTACTGACCAAAATATAAAAATTAAATGCATATACAAATTAAAACAAATTTGTATTCTTCTTCGCTCTTCTAACAACCTGGAATGCGTATGAGTGTATAGTCTTTACATCATTCAAGGCTTCCATTGCTAGTCACCTTATTTGTGTATTGAATTATAACCTGTTCAATCACTAAGTACACACATGAGAAATACGTTCTTTATCAGCATCAAAATAAGAATCAGACTTAAAAAGTCAACACTTTAGATGTTGAGGGAAAGGTTATTATATGCTAAATTTAGAAAATGTGAATTTTGGTTAGAACAGATTGTATTTCTTGGGCACGTTATATCTAGGGGTGGTATTTACGTGGACCCAAGTAAGATAGAGGTAGTGGTGGACTAGGCAAAACCGAAGAGTGTCCTTGAGTTCAAGAGTTTCTTGAGATTAACAGGATATTACCGCCGATTCGTAGAGGGTTTTTCCAAGTTGTCAGGTCTTTTGACCAAGTTGACCAGGAAGAATATAAGATACAAATGGATAGGCGAATGCGAGCAAAATATCCTGGAGTTAAAGTAGTGACTCGTCACTGCGCCGGTACTGACCATTCGTTTAGGAGAAGGGGGTTTTGCAATTTACAATGATGCATCTCATAAAAGACTTGTTTGCATGTTAATACAATGAGGGAAAGTAAGTGCGTATGCTTCTCAGCAACTCAGAGAGTACAAGAAGAATTACACAACGCATGACCTGGAATTAGTGGCGTGATTTTTGCATTAAAAATCTTGAGATATTATCTAGATGGTGGAGATGTGTTTATATACATAGAAGTGTAATTTTTACTGAATTATACATATAATAGTTTGATATGAACACGTGAATGAATGGAAATTGGGGAAAATATTGGTGTTGATTGAAGTAATTATGGAAAAAGGAAAAAAGGGGGGTGGCGATACGATACGCCCCGATCCTCGAGACTTAGGTCCGAGAGCTTGCTGATTTGATGGACAGTGAAGCAAGACGCCTCTTAGTGAGTACTTGATATGTACGTCTCATGTAAATTGTAGATTTATATGAATGGGGGCAGAGAATATTCAATAGAATTCTAAGAATAATTATTACTATACGATTAAACATGATGCTCAGACGACTTTATGCCGAATTCAGAAATAACAGTTCTAAATGAAAATATAATAAGATAGATTTTATATAGAATTGTGAACATGTCAGATTTTATACGGACTTATGAAAATGAGATCATGTTATAGTGTTGTTATTATAAATTGTATTGTATGGTATTGTATCCTTCAACGACTGTGTGTTGGGTATGACATGATGACTAAATGCCTAGAAATGATATGATGGTTGTATGCCGGGTTATGAAACGACAACTTTATGTCGAGACAAGACATGACATGTTTTATATAATTATGTGAATATGAAAATTTGATGTTGTTGAAGGATATATTAGACTCTGCATTTGGGAAAAGTGAGATGACTATGGGACCTGTTGTGTGAATATTCAGTATAGAAACTCTATGTGAAGTTTATATTGATCCCGATGGGAAAATATGCTCAGTATAAACACTTTGTGAAGTCTATACTAATGCCGATGAGAAGTTATGCTCAGCATAGAAACTCTATATGAAGTCTATACTAATGCTGATGGGAGAATATGCTCAGTATAGAGTTTATTTGTGTGTGTATAGAAGTGAATATCATTTTTATTATTTTTCATACATTTATATATATACGTGTAATTACATAAGTGAGAATGGCTACCTCTGCCATAAGTGAGGGTAATTAATAAAACTGCAGTGAATTTTTCCTCAGAGATTGATACATGAGATAGATTGCAAATTTTGATGAAGAAATTTATATAAGGATGGGAGAATGTAGTAACCCAGAAAAAAATTATTATTAATCAATTCATAAATTAAACATTATTAAATTAAATTAACTAAATAAATAATATAATGGATATATAAGTATGCATGTGTATATATATATATATATATATATATATATAATGGTAATATAATATAATAAAGTAAAGTAATAAGTAATATATATATTTATAAGATTAACACTTAAGCTTTGCTAGGGATTGAAATTTGATTCAATCTCGAGAGCCATCCCTCTCTCTCTCTCTCCTCAATTTTTTCGGCCAAACGTGTGCCGATCGAAAAATTAAAAATATCCTTGGGTTCCAAATTCGCCCACCAACATTTTAACTGTAGTGGATTTGTCGTAGGAGCGTCGTAGGCACCACTCTTGGGATAAGTTAAACGCACACTATCTCTTCAATTTCTCTCAAATCTTCAGCCAAATTGACGATCAAACACCACCACAGGGTTCCAGTTTCGATTTTGAGCAAGTTAATCAAAGCAAATTTTTGATTTGGGGATTTTAGGCACCACTTCAAGGCTAAGGTGAGGAGTACAAAATATGTTTGTTGTTTTAAAATTTTAATCAATTAAATTGTAGCATTTAATTTTTACATTGTAGTATTTTATTATATTAGATTTTTGAAAATATTCCTGGATTAAATCAAACTGCAGAAATAGATTGTATTAGATTTTTGGAAATATTCTTGGGGTTAAATTAAACTATAGAATTGGATTATATTAGATTTTTGTAAATATTCTAGTGATTAAATTAAACTGCAAGGATTTGATTAAATTAGATTTTTAGGAATATTTTGGAGTTAGATTAAACTGCGGGGATTTGATCATATTGGTGTTTTTATATATGTGAGAAATTCAATTTAAATATAAAAAGTGGATCATACCTGTGTTTTTAGAATTTAACTGGTTAATAGGAGCATATGAGCGATAGTAATTATTCCGGGATTTAGTTGACTAAACTAAAATATATGAATACATGGATTTGTGAGAATGCCACAAGCACTGCCTTAGGATCCCTGCAGGTATTTCTCCAAGAATCGGGTAAAGGGAATACATTATGTCAGCTTTTTAAAGAGTTTGAACCGATTAAATTTGAGTGTATTATACGTATATGTCGTATTTGAATATCTGTATGATTTGGGTGTATGGAATGGTCGTTTTTGAGTAATATACATATTTTGGAATAACCCAGAGGGTGGTCTGTGTGTTTCCATTTTAGGAAAAAATGGCATGTTTAAAATGAAATAGAATTTTCGGAAAACAATTGAATCAGATTTTAGAAATACGCACTTTTTCTCGGTATAGTACTTTAATGAAAATTTTAACGTATAACCATGTGGCATGAGATTAATTAACAAATAGTTTTATATGAATATGCTGAAATTGTTATTGTATGATATTGTGAGTATGTGGCGTAATACTAGTTTATGGATATATGTATATAGTGGGATTATTGTGAAATTTTAAAATGACAGGTTCATATGGATATGAATATATGACATTTTAATTCCATAAATCATGAAATGGTAAGTTAAATTTGCGTTTGATTGATAAATATGAAGTGGTGATGTTCAGTATAGAAATTCTGTGTGAAGTATATATTGATGCCGAAGGCTTGTGTGGCGTATAAATTGAAGTGGTGATGCTCAATATAAAAACTCTGTGTGAAGTCTATACTAATGCCCAAGGCCGGTATGGCGAATAAATTGAAGGAGAAGGTCTGTGTGGCATATAGAAGTGCTATAAAAGTGTAAATTTAATTATTTGTGATGTGTTGTAAAACGTACGTTAGTAGATGTAGACTGCACTATATTTTTTGTGATATGTTGTAAACTTTACGTTAGTAGAACTATTATAAATTGCTTTACCTTATGTGTGATATGTCATAAAACATATGTTAGTAGACTTATTTAACTGCATCATATTGATTACACTGATGGTGAGTATATTTAGAGGTAATATAAGAGACATATATAAATAATTGTCACAATAGAACTCATCAGCCACACACTGATAATAATGTATTTTCGTCTTACTGAGAGGTGTCTCACCCTATCCATAATATTAACTTTTTAGGTCCCTAAGGAAGTCGAACCTAGGAGCTCCAAGGCGGGACTTAAACCATCACACCGAGGGTGAGTGTGGGCAGGATACTCTATGGTTTATGCTAGATGTTTTTGGATATTTGGGGTGATCATATGTATTATTTTGGGACTGGTAGATGACCTGGTTGGGTTAGTACTTTGGTAGGTATGATATTGGGAAAAATATTTTCTTCCATTGTTTGTTTAATTATGTTATGGACAATGATACCTCAGACCCCATTGGGTTCTTTATGATATGAAAATCGTGGTATCAGGGCATGTATGTGTTAATGGTAGTTATGATATGACATTTTGGGTATTTATGTATTTGATGTGTTGAAAATTTTCGGGGTCGTGGCAAGTGGTATTAGTGCATTTATCTCATGGTGTCGTTAATCATGTTTTTTTGCTTGTTTTAAATTTTCGGGCGTTACAAGGTGTGTGCATGTTGGCCTATCAAGGTATTAGATATAGTGTATTCCCAATAGGGGGTAAATTGGATATTTAAAAAATTTAGGCAAATACTTAAATAATTTTAACAATGCTTTGAGCAAGTGATTTAAATGCACACATGCAATGAATATTCACGATAAATACGAACAAATATAAATATGCTCAAATTAAAGATATTAGGGAAGAGAGAGTAAAACCCGAATTTTTACAAGATTCGGCTATACCCGGCTATGTCCTTGCCTCAAGAAAACTACTTGAAAATTTTATTATCCACTCCTTTAACAGGCGGAGCCACCTCCCTCCTTCACTTGGAAAAGAATCCTTTACAATTTCACCTTACAGGCGGAAATACCTTTATAAATAATCCCTCCTCGTAAGCGGATATATCTCTCCAAACAATATCCCCTTACTTAGTACAATTCCCACCCGAATCATCATTTGTAAAAAGCAAAATCAAATGATGTATAATAAATGTTCCTCAACTGAGCTAATGAGTATAACAAAAATAGTACACTAATACACTCTCAAAAGATTATAAATAAAACTCAAAGAGTATCTAGTAGGTGAGCACGAGGGATGAACAATGAAATTACAAAGTGGTTGGGAAAGATTTAATAAAGTTAGGCACAGTTTAGGAACTTTCGTTTTAATGCGTGGCAGGCAAATAATGTTTGCTAAGAGTCTAAGACGATGAATATTCAGATGGTTGAAAATTATACCGTTGTTAATTTCCAAGCCGTCGGTGGAAAAAGGAAAAACGACAATGAGGTAGGACCAATAATGGACATCAATGCTGAAGACCAGTGCATACTGTAAAGAGGAAAGGAGCATGCATGCATGCATGCATGCATATCCATACTGCAGCCATTTGCGAGTAAGATTCAAAGAAATTAAACGTTTGGTTGGCTTAGAATATTAGAATGGTCCAAGATAAGGAAATATATAATGCATTTTTGACTACACGTGCCATGTGACTTCCCTTAGACCAACCACTGTGCCATTGTCACTTCTCACATGTGTTCTTAAACTTGCTTGGGTGATTGACCTCATTTACAAGAAAGAAGATGGCTATACATATGTTAGGAAACATATTAAGCTGTGCATCACATCACTACTTATAGATCCTATCCTAGGGTGATTGTGGAATTCGTACTATCTATAATTCCATCTATTATTAAAAATTAATATTAGAAAAAATTAAAATTTGTCAAATTAAATATAAAAAAAAATAGGGTTCACCAAAAATGGCCAAAAAATTCATGAGTTTCTAAAAAAGTTAAAAAGATAAAATTACAGAAAAATCTAGAATTGCACCTCGAATTTCATGCAAAAGTTAAAAATAATGATTTGATGCTCCTTATCATTTCGAATTGCTTTGAATCACTTGGTGTCGTCAGATTTGATAAAAACTGCGTCGAAAAATCATAAACGATGGGGGCTTATGTCCCGATTTCTCGCTTTGTTCGCACATAACATATGAGTTATACTCATATTTTGATAGATGTGCTTTGCTCTTATTCGGTAAATGAACTTTACTTATATTTTAACAAATGAGCTTAAATTGTTTAAATAATTTACAGATGCAGTATCCTTGTCTCAAAAAGATGAGATTATTCATAAATATGTATGATTACTAAGTTCAGTTCAAAGGTACCCATGTCCATCTTGACCTCTCAATTGACAAAAATAAAATAAAATAACAAGATAATAGCATATTAAAAAGTTGAATCTCAATTGACAAAAATAAAATAAACTAGACAATAGTAGATGGAGGAGTGAGGAGTTCAATCTCAATTGACAAAAATAAAATAAAATAAAACAACAAGACAAAAAACAAAAAAATAAAAAAAGGCGCTACAAATTCTGTGGCCGAAGATGGGCGGAGATTTCCTGACACGTGGTCATATTATTCACTTCCCTGGCACTTGGTCATATTATTCAAGTGTCCAAGATTGAATGTTAGTTCTATAGTTCTTCAATTGCTCCTATATATAGAGGAACCCGGAGAGCAGAGCAGCGCCCAGCATTGCTAGTCATCAGCAACTACTCATTTCTATCGTCCTAAAGGAGAAAAGAAAAGAGATAATAATAATGTCTGGTGAGGGGGTGGGGGTTCTTGCTACTTCAGCCCAAAATGGTGCTGTGGAGTCCCCGACGTCCGTCCGCCGCTCCGCCGATTACCAACCTAGCGTTTGGGGGCATCATTTCCTCGCCTATGCTTCTGATCATCACTCCCCGGTATATATATAATGCGTTTGGGGGCATCATTTCCTCGCCTATGAGTCACATTGGTTTCTTAATTTATTCTATTGGGCTTGTGCAGAAAATTGGTGATGCAAAAGAGCAACAATTATTTCAAAAGCTTAAGGAAGAAGTGAGGAGGCTACTAGCGGTTACTACTACTTCTACACACTCTGAAATGCTATACTTGATTGATGTCATTCAACGTCTAGGAGTGTCTTACCATTTTGAGATTGAGATTGACCAAGCGCTAAAAAAATTTCATGACACATTCCTTGAAAGCATTGATGGAGATAATGATGATGATCTCGAGAGTGTTGCTCTCCGATTTCGATTGCTTCGACAACAAGGCTATTTTGTTTCATGTGGTAATCCTTAAAATTGTTTGTAACTTCAAATGCTCTCTAAATTAATTGTACGCACATTAAAATATTAAACAAAACTTTTATGTCATAAATTTTAAATTGTTGTTGAAGCAGAAGTATTCAACAAGTTTAAGGATAACAAAGGCAGTTTCAAGGAATCCCTTGTTAGCAACGTGCGAGGAATTTTAAGTTTGTATGAAGCCACACATCTTAGGATTCGAGGAGAAGATGTCCTTGATGAAGCACTTACTTTCACAACCTCTCACCTTGAGTCCTTGGCAACCCATTTGAGCACCCCACTTGTAGAACAGGTAAAACATGCTTTGAAACAGCCCATCCACAAGGGGTTACAGAGATTGGAGGCAAGACGTTACATGCCAATTTACCAGAAAGAAAAGTCACATAACAAAGACCTACTAATGTTTGCAAAGTTAGATTTCAATCTATTGCAAAAAGTGCACCAGAGAGAGCTTGGTGATATTACAAAGTAAATATTTTTTTTAGTTATCATATTGTCATGTGTGTGTGTGTGTGTGTGTTAATATATATTTCAATTATTGTGATGTCTCTAAGCTAGAATATTATATTAGTTAACATGGGCTATTTTCAATTTATATATTTTAGGTGGTGGAAAGACTTGGATTTTGCCAATAAGCTATCTTTTGGAAGAGATAGAGTGGTTGAATGCTACTTTTGGATATTGGGAGTATACTTTGAGCCTCAATATTCCCTTGCTAGAAGGATACTTACCAAAGTAATTGCCATGACTTCATTTATGGATGACATCTATGATGTGTATGGTACACTTGAAGAGTTAGAGCTGCTTACAAATGCAATTGAGAGGTTTGAACATGTGCTTCTTCCACTTGCGAATTCATATCATAGAATCCATATTCTTTAACCTTCAATTCTTTTCTATTTTTCCATAAGATCTCAATTGACCGTTTGACTATCTACCATGATCTTAGGTGGGATATCAGTGCCTTAGATCAATTACCAGAGTACATGAAAGTATACTATCAAGCACTCCTAGATGTTTATATTGAAATTAAGGAAGAAATGATAAAGGAAGAAAGATTGTATCGCATGTACTATGTCAAAGAGGCAGTAAGTCTCATATTTATTTTTGATTTAATTATATACATAAAACATAATTATGAAGCAAATGATTGACCTATTTGCTTTTTTTTTTTTTTTCTCTTTGTGCATAGATGAAAAGTCAAGCAAGAGTGTATTTAGCTGAAGCTAAATGGTTTGATGAGAAACACATGCCCACAATGGAGGAATACATGCGCCTTGCATTACTCACCTCTGGCTATCCAATGTTAGCAATGACATCATTGGTTGGAATGGGAGATATTGTAACAAAAGACACCTTTGAATGGATAGTAGCAAATCCTAACATTGTCACTGCTTCATCAATAATATGTAGACTAATGGATGACATGGTATCCCACAAGGTATAACGCATTAGCTAGCTTGATATGTATATATATGCTATTGTTTCACTAGTAGCATTAATTATAAGGAAATTCATAATTCTTATATTGATTTTTTTTAAATAAAATTAATTTTTTTATCTATTTCATTTTTCTAACTTTCAATTTTTTTATGATTATTTATGTAGTTTGAGCAAAAAAGAGGACATGTTGTCTCTGCTGTTGAGTGTTACATGAATGAATATGGTGTTTCCGAGAAGGATGCCCAAGATGAATTTGACAAACAAGTAACAAATGCATGGAAGGATATCAATGAAGAATGTCTTCCTCCAACTACTATCTCTATGATCATCCTCAAACGAATTATTAATCTTGCTCGTGTGATGGATGTTTTATATAAGAATGAAGATGCCTACACTAATGCTGGAACTATGTTGAAAGATCTTATAGCTTCGTTGCTAATTGATCCTGTGCCTGTATTATAAAAATGGGTATATGTTGTTCATTACTGAATGCTTTGTATTCTCTATAAAGTTATTGTTGTTTGTTTGTTATGCTCTTTAGATGCAAGGAATAATGGATTGTAATGTTGTTTCAACCTCTTAAATTAATGAAATAAAATTACATGTCAAATTAATATCCTCTAAGCATCTCTATATGTTTTTGTATATACATTGTCGCGACGTCCCGGGAGCGCGTGTGCCCCGGGCGGCGAAATTAGAAATCAATTTTTATATTTTTATGGAAAAACATGGAATGTTGGAGTCGCCACTAACCTTTAGTGCGGTTAGAACACATGATTACTACCCCGTTAGGGGTAGAATCGGTCTACATTACCAGAGTTGGGGTCGGGAGTTCGGTTACGCGAGGGGAAGGTACGAGCACCCCCTACGCGCCCGTTCTTAAGAACGGTACCTAATTAATTTAAAATTATCCCTAAGTTAATCTAATAAATCTTTACATTACTCCTTTTTATGAATTTATAAATACATAGGAAAATAAATAAATATACACATATATTCCCTCAGAGCTTAGGGTACGTGATGCCCAAAGGCTAATACCCCTTGCAATTAAATCATAGGGATTAAAATCAAAATTATTTAAGAAAATACGCTCCCACATTTTAAAATTGTAAGTAAAAGTTTTATAGGAAAATATTAGTATGGGAGGTTTTAATAATAGATATAATAATTTAAATAAATAAATAAAATAGTAATAAACTAGAATATTAGGATACCAAAATACGTACTAATTAACATGTATAATAGAAGCTAAAATATCTAACATACCAATAATAGTAGAATATAAACATATAATATAGACTAAGATAATGAGCATATCATAATATTAAAATACTACATGTACGTTATAAACAAAAATACTTAAACATACCATAATACACATAATTACGATAATAATAATAAATATCCACAAATAATATAATACGTAATAGATTACTATAATACTATATATACTTAACATACCATATAGTAGTATGATACCAAAACACCAAAAATATTACCTAAAATATTAAACTTACCATAATAGTTAACATACTAAAAGTGTTATAATAATAGTAAATATATAGTATTACTCAAGATGCTATATTAAAAGTTACCTAAAATGCTAAATTATATACATGATGTTACTTATAAATCCTAGGTTATTAAATACCTAATATGACTAACATTTTAGAATGCACATACAACTATAGTTTTAAAATATCACTACAACTAATCTACTAAAACTCCTAACATGATATATAACTCGACCAAAATTCTAAAATACTAATAATATACTATAAAGTTAACCTACAATATATGCATGAATAAAATAATATTAAAAAAAAATCTTACACATAAGAACCACAACAAGATAAAAAAAACCGAAACCTAAGAATACATATTACACATACAACTTAAATATTACGCACTAAAAAATGACAACTTAAATTATCACACTTAAATATTACAATTGAAACCTTACCTTGGCAATGAAAAGACAAATCCTACAATAATGAAGATAAACAAATTAGTGTATCGCAAAAGAAATTTAAACGACTATCACGACAAGGATATGCAACAGGTAATAACAATGTTAAATCATGAAACACGTATAGTTAAGTATATATATATATACATATATATATATATATAAACAATTATTCGTAACAATATAAACAATATAAACCCCTAATATGGACATGTATACATGGAAATTAATAACGGCAATAAAACATAAAAACTCCATATACATACAAATGACGATAACAATAGCTTTAACAATAATATACAACAATATTATATATGTAGTGAAAATCTGAACTTTAACCAATTTCTATAATCAAAACTTTACAATAAAAAAAATATGAACACAAATGTTAACCACATGAACAAATATTATTACAGGAAAATAAAAATATTTATTATTTAAAATGCATAAAAAAAAAACAAAAAAAGAATTTAAACATGCATGAATATTATGACCTTAAAATTCCTCCGCAAAAAAAATAAAATAAAATAAAATAAAATAAAACATCCTACAATCATGAGAGCAAACCGGTTAATATTTACAATAATAAAAAAAACAAGATGATAATAAAATTAAATAAATATGTGGATAACTAAAAAAAAAACATTTTTACATATATTTGCTGGTGTTTCAGTGTGTGTGTTTGAGTGTGCATGAACTTACAGGGGGGTCAGAAGATGGTTAGGTGCTGCTGTGCAGGGAAGCAGAGGAGGACCTGGAAGACAATCGGACGCCGAACAAACTCCGAAGAACCGCAGCGAGCACCGGCGAGGATGACTGGTGCCGTTGAGCGGGGAAGATTTGCTGCTGCAGGGACGGATGGCCGCTGCTGGTGCTCGCGGTGGCTACTGGTGTGCCTGGGTGGCGGTGTCGATGGATGGATTGTTGCCGGAGTTGATGACCGGAGTTTCGGGTTCGGTATGAAGCAGTGACGGACTGGAGGGCCGTTCGGGTAAGGGACTGAGAGTGAGAGTGAGGTTGAACTGAGAGTGAAGGAGAGGCTAGGCTGGAAGGAGAGAGAGTGGTGATGCGGCTGCTGGTGCAGAGGGTGGCCGGAGTTCCTGGAGGCCGAGACCACTGTTCTCGGCTGGAGCTGGGGCGTAGAGAAACAACAGGGGGCTGCTGCTGCAGGGATCTCAGGCCCGTGGTGTGGAGAGTGGGAGTTCTGGGTCGGTGGAGCAGGGTGTGGCCGTGAGGTGGCGCAGGGTGTGGCCGTGAGGTCGCTGACGATGAGGGAGGTTGTGAGAGTTAGAGAGAAAGATAGGTTTTTTTCTTTTTCTCTGTGTCTCCCCCGGCCTACTTTATGGCTTGTGCGCTGCCCCCTTCTTATAAAAAAAAATTTGAAAAACCCTAAACATATTTGCTTTTTGGGATTTTATTTTTCTTTTTCTATTTTTTTATTCTTATTCTTATGGTAATAATAAATATAGAAATAATAATAATAGTAATAATAATTATAGTAATAGCATCAATAAGGTAATAGTAATAAATAATAATAATAATAATAATACTACTAGTAAATAATAAATAATTATAGTAAAATAATAATAACAATAATATTAATAAAAATAAAATACTGTTATAATAATAATAATGATAACATTACCAAAAGTAATAAAAACAATAGTAGTAAGTAATAATAAATAATAACAATAATAATAGTAATAAATAAATAATATATGAAAAATAAAGGTAATTATAGTAAAGTAAAAATAAACGTACTAGTAATAATAATAAAAATGAATAATAATAATAATAATAATAATGATAATAAAAATACAAGTAACAGTACTAATAATATAGGAAAATAATAATAACAAAATAATAATAATAATAATAATATATACTCTAATACTAATAATTACTCACATCCTCCGGTCCCCCCTGCCTTTCCTCCTCACCTCCTCCTCACTCGTCTCCCCCCGCTCCCTCCCTCCCTCCCCTCCTCTCCCAGTCCCCCCTCCTCCCCTCTGCTCGATCCTCCTCCCTCCCATCCTCTCCTCTCCTCCTCCCCCCTCTCCCTCGCCCTAACCTCCACCAGGTACTCCTGCTCCTCCTCCTGCCCCCCACACCTCCTCCCTCCTCATCCTCCTCCCTCCCTCCTCGTCCTCTCGTCCTCCCCCCTCCTCCTCTCCTGCTCTCCCCCTTCCCCCCCCCCTCCCCCTCCCCACCTCCCCTCCCCTCCCTCCTCCTCCTGCCTAGCCGTCCCCCTGTCCCTCATCAATAATACTAATGAAAAATAATAATAATAGTAATAATAATAATAATGAAAATAAGAGGGGACCCATTGTTCTATTTGGCTAGGGCAAAAATAGGGTGTCTACATACATGCATATGTAACGCCCCAGAAAATATCTGTTGATATAATAATAATAATAATAATAATAATAATAATAATAATAATAATAATATTGGCATTTTGAGTTTGATCATTGTTTTGATACTCGCAAAGTACAAGTTACTTATGTGTATATTTAGTGATTAAACAAGTCTTTAATTCAAACACACATATAAGGGGAAGTGGAAGTCAGGAGGAACTTCAAGTTTATCATCCTTCTGGCGTATTCCATGAAGATTGAAGAGCAAAAGATGAAAACATTCATTTTAATTTGTATTGCATTTAAGTTCTCTTATTGTTTGATCTGTAATAATGCATGCATCTGCACGATATGACTTGAATGCTCAGATAACCATAGACTAACCTTAGGGCACCTAGAGTTTAATCAAAAAAGCCTTTTCATAAATTTCTATGGTTTAGTTCCAAGGTACTCGTGTCCATTTTGACCTCTTAATTGACAAAAATAAAATAAACTAGACAATAGTAGATCGAGGAGTGAGGAGTTCAGTCTCAATTGACAAAAATAAAATTTAAAAAAAAAAAAAAAAAAAAACAAGAAGACAATAGCAGACTGAGGAGCTTACAATGGAGTGTTGTGAAGCCAGGTGTCAACTCAAACATCTTAAATTTAATCTTTTGTACAATTTGTATGTAGGGAGTCAGGTAATTAATTGACTAATCTACGTCTAAGCAATGAAAGAGAGAGGGCAAAAAAAAAAAAGGCATTAAAAATTCTGTGGCCAAAGATGCGTAGAGATTTCCTGACACGTGGTCATATTATTCATATGCCCAGACTGCCTTTCCTGACACATGGTCATATTCTTCAATAGTTCTTCAATTGCTCCAATATCTTGCGAATCCCTTTTGGACTCAAGATCAAAACCAATTAGGATGACAAGGGGGAAAGGAAAATTAATTAATTAAAGAATATTACCTTACCTTGATTTTCTTCTCTCAACCCTGTACAAAGCTGTATTAGGTAGTTCGTCTTATCCCACTATTATGCTTGGTGCCTTCTTGGAACCTCTGCAAGCCTACGAGCTTCTTTGGGGCTTCCTTTAGGACTTCAACTCTCACACAATAGTGTTTGAAAGTGGAAAAAAACAACTCAAAAGAGAGAGATATTTTTGGACTGAATATGCTTTTATTAATGGTTCTTAATTTTCCCTCCCTGAACACAAGGGTCGGAGTTCCCTTATATAGGCAAACAACTGCGAGAGGATAAGCGCAACTTGCTTTCTCAAAAGCAAATGCCCATCAAACAAGACATAAAGAAAAAGCATAAAGTAAAACCTACTTTAATAAAAGAGGGGACACCACATGCTTTTGCCGACTCACCTTTTTAAACAAACAAAATACTGACATCTTTAATTAAAGTAACTTTTGACTAAAACATGTAATTACAAAAGATATGACCCGTTGAATCTTCCTTTCAGTGAGGCCTGGGATATGACACGACTCTAGACAGGTGTCTGATATGACCTTCTTGAGTAACCCGCTCAGTCTGGCCTGGGATATGATGATATCTGGGTTATCATCTAAGTTGTACATCTGTCAACATATCTCATCCTTCTTCAGAGATCTCTTAGGGCACTAATGATTTCTTCATCGTGCTCCTTTCTTGCTAGTTCTACAAGTACTATTTGAAGATTGCTCTTCATGGCCTGGGTTGAAGGAAGATGATGCTCTCATCTTTAATTTGATCAATAACTTTTCTAGCTTCAATCGCAAATTCTGCTAAAGATGCTTTTTAAAATTTCTAGAGAAAATTTCTTTCAATAGTAATCAAATTTTCATGATCCGCGAAGAAAATACAATCTAAAGCTATTCTAGCTTCAAGAAGATAAATCCCCCATAAGGACTGAACCAAATTGAAAAATTTCCTGTGTTTCTGGAAATCTTCCCTGTATGGTTCCTCTTCATGAAAATTTGAGACCGCTCTGTTTTTCCAATCTTTTGGAAAAAGATTCCAAAACAAAACCTTTCTTGATTTCAACTCAATGGGTTCAATGTAGCCAATCCACCATAACCGTTCTGGATTAGTGAAATTTAGCACATGTTTTACCATTGATGGAAGAAAATCAAAAGCTTGTCCTGTTTTGATGAATCCAAAGAACTGGACTCCTCCCATCCTTAAGGCCTTCTGTACTGCTATTAGCAACTCAGGATTAATATTTCTGGGTATGTGAAATTTTGGAATACACAGACCACTTCTCATCCAAAACTTCTTCAACTAGGGATATTCAGAAGTACCTACTATCACTCTGAAAGTAAAATTATATTTCTTTAACTGAATACCCATTTCAACTTTGAGTTTAATCTACTGATCATTGAGTTCAGATGTATTTTCCCTACTTACAAATCTAAAGTTTTCTGAAATAATGGACTCAAATTCTTCCATTATTTCCACCACTTCTCTTAAATTAGCCGAAAAAGATGTATTTGCTAGGACTGCTGGATTATTAATTATCCCTTCTAGAAATCTCTTTTTCTCTTCGTAATTTTTGGAGTCCTTCCTAGAAAATCTTCAATAACAAAATCAACTTCAGTTGTTTCTCTATCCTTCCTAGATTCTGAAACATTTCTATTGATTGTAGCTAAGTCATTTCTCTGTCTACCTTCTCCTTTTACCTTCCTGGATCTAGGGTTTTGAACACACTGGGTGCTGTAGTGTTCATATTTGTTGCAGATGAAACATTGAATATGACTTTTGTCGCTGGGCTTGACATCTTTTCTGGACGAGGTTCCCTTCTTTTTTTTGGTTTTGTTCCAGGACTAGAACTGGTCGTTCTCTTTTCTAAGAAACACTTCCTCTTTCTTTACTACTTCCTTCTCCTTTTCTGGGGTTGAAAGTTATTTGCCTTTGTTTGTCAACAAATCTTGAAACTGGGCAATCTGCCACCTTATGCCTTCTTGGCAAATTGGGCATTTGAACTGGCTGCTACTGCTCGCCATATGATCTGCAAGAATTCAAGTATCTATTTAGAGTATCAGTAATAATATTATATTTTTCCTTAATATGTTCTACATTAAAGGAATAATATTGTAACTCATTCCTCCACCTAACCAATCTTGCTTAAATGCATCGTTTTAACTTAATTCCTATGAAATGCTTTACATTGGAACTATCTATTCTAACGATGAACGGTTTACCCAAGAAAAGTTCATTAGCCCTAATTCCTTTAAGGACTGCTAACAACTCCTTTTCATGAACTGGATAATTCAATTATGCTCCATTAAAACACCCACTCCAATATCTACTGAGGTGTTCTGTTTCATCAATCTTCCTGATTTTTAAAATACATCCCCATGCAATATCTGAAGCATTCGATTTCTAAAATTATATTTAATTTTGTACCGTCTGAATATTCTAATTTTGGAAAATTCTTGGCTTCTTTCTTTAAGGCTTTTACTACTTCAGTATCCCCTGAAGTTCAATTCCAGGGATTCTTTATTGAAACCTTTCTCTGAATTGGCACTACCTTTTCTGCCAAATTTTTTATAAATTTTCTGATATAATTCAATACTCCTAGAAAACATTAACATTGCCTTCTATCTTTGAATTTATCAGGAAATTCACATAGCCTTTCTGCTATATGAGGTTGAAGTTCCTCTTCACTTGCTTGAATTTTTAAACCTAAAAATTCAATTTGGCATTTTGACTCACTCGAAAAATAAGCAGCTCGAAAGCTATCCCAAGTATAGGAGTTCTATCGTGTAATATTAAGCCCAAGGGCTAGATCGTCTCATCAGGGAATGCGTTTTAATCTCAGATTTTACTTTCTTCCAATTGAAATTAAAAAGGTACTAAACTCAGTTCAGATTCGAGTTTTCAAGATTGTGGAAACTTAAATGAAAACACAAATTAAAGTCCTAAAACTATCACGCACGGAATTAAATAACAATAATGAAAACCCTAGTCTACTTAAGGAAACACTAGATCATACTAACTAAAAATGGAAACTTTAAACAAGGAATTAAAATAACAATAATAAAAACCCTAGTCTACTTAAGGAAACATTGGGACACGCGTTAATTAAAAATGGCAACCTAGAACATGGAATTAAAAACACACAATGGAAACTAAACTAAACACATACTAAAAAAAAAAAAAAAAACCGAACCTACAAAAAATCGAACCTTTAGCACAATTAAGAGATCAAATCAAGACTCACAATTTAAATGCAAACATGAATTCAACGGAAATTTAAAAAACGTAAACAATAACGGAACACAATAAAAACACAACCTTTACTAATCATAGACCCTAACTAAATCGAATTTCGACAAAAAAAAAAAATATCTGAATTTAATTAAGAATGCTAAATTAAAATAACTATCAATTAGATAAACAAAGAGATTAATTTAACAATAATGAAATACCCAACATTACTCAACTTAAACAAAAAGAAAGAAAACTCCAATAACATTAAAAAAAAAAAAAAAAAACTAAACTTTCTTCAATATTCCAAGATTCAAATAAAGAAAGAAAGGAAGAGAAAGAGAGAGAGAGAGAGAGAGAAACAAATCCACGGAGCCGTGGCAGCAGCTGCGGCTATGTGTGGGTTGGTTCGCGGCTATGGCATGGAGCAAGGAACAGCGGGAGAGTGGCTCACGGATCTGCTGATACTGTTGGCAGCCGCCGGAGAGAGCAACAAAGTGCAGCAGGAGCTTTTTGTGCTGCGGCAACAATGGGCAAAAGAGGTTTGAGTGAGAGAGAGAGAGAGAGAGAGAGAGAGAGAGAGAGAGAGAGGGATAAAGGGAAGGCGAACAAAGAATAGAGAAAAGAGAAAGAGAGCAAAGCAGAATTTAAAAGAACAAAAAAAAAAAAAACAAACTAAAGAAGAAGAAGAAGAAGAAGAAGAAGTAAAAAAAGAAGGAGAAGAGGAGAATGGGGAAGAGGAGAATGGGGAGCCTTGGTGGCTGCCTATGCAGGAAGAGGAAGAGAAGGGTTAAATAGGATAGGGAGCAAAGCCCTAGACCCGGAGAGGAGACCCGACCCGGCAACTTGACCCAATTGGAGTTGACCCGAATTGCTATATTTTTTCATTTTTTTCATTCTCTTTTCATCGCAAATCTGACTCTTCTGGAGCCTATATCTCATAAAACTCAAAATACTAAAGTTGTAGATAATCCTTTCCTCTTTCTCCAAAAATTTAAATCGTCTCGATCGGAGTTCGGACGGAAACGTTATGTACAAAATACGAACAGGTGTCGGTTTTGGTTCCCGGGAATTTTCCTGTGACAAAAAAATACCAAAACTTCATAAATAGTACAATAAAGTTCAAGAATGATGATTTTGGCACTTTATTAAAATATTGGACAATTTTTGACATTTAATTAAAAATATAAACCATAAAGCCCGAGTTAAAAATCCAATTACGCAGTTTTGACGCATAATCACACCGCCTAACTAACGTTTTGCTAGTCTCTAGCAAATGACGTGAATGAATCTCAGGGTGGTATCTACAACTACATACTCCAGTAATCATGAAATCAATACACACGCGTTAATATTATACCATCTCACATACAAGAACATAACTAAATTTCACACAAGCTTGTTCATATTCAATGCACATGACTCCAAAGCACGTCACTCATGCAAGTTTCATCGTTTATATGTGATTTGAGAGCAGTATACTCACATGAAGTTAATCAGTGGCACATTCAGAGTTAATGCAATCATATAAGTTTGAGTATAAATAGGTAAACTCTCGAGGTGTTTGTGATGTGTGTGACTCAGTTCACCTAGGATGCCAGTGGACACCTACATTTGACTCGGCCTAACTAGTATACCCTCAAAAACACTCAAAGGAATGGGTTCACTCATCATATGTGAGGAGGAGTGTCGTGATCAAACATCCCACATATTAAAAGGAACAACTCTAAGTATATGGAGTGGACTAGTCTGGAAAGGATCTAGCCTATCTATGAGGTGTCGGGTCCTTCACCCTAGCATTTTCTCACCTACTCGCCATATCCAACTGAGACCACCCTAGATCAACTTACTCACAAACTTGTCATGAATGCATTTGAGGCATTAATCAATTGAAGAATCTTCATACGTGGAAAAATATGTGTCGTCCTTGACTTTTTGTGATATGTATTTGGGCTGGCATTGACATTTCATTTCATGCGCATGTGTATTGCTTATTCTTTTTTTTCCTGCTCATTCTTTATTTTCTGTCTTTTCTTAAGCAATAAGGACAATATAACACTTCTTTTGTAATCTTCAAACAAGCAATGGGAATTGAGCTAGAATAGGAGTTCATGAATTAAGTCTATCTCTAGGGGTGGCTCAGTCTTCACATTTTGAGTAGGCTACAAAACCTAGGTTTCTATCTCCCCACTAGGTGTCACCTCTAGACTAGGAATTCAAAAACAAAGACTAGTGTACAAGAAATCATCCAAAAAAATAGAATTGAGTTTTGTGAACTCTGATTTGATATTAACGCTCAAAAGGAATATAAATAGCTCAAGGATATCTCACAAGGTGTCATAGTCGCCACGGGTGTTCTCTTAATGCTCACAGAAACCCTAAGTGCAATGAATCACGTGAATGTGTTTATTCAGCCTCGTGAGATGCAGTGTAAATACAGGAAATTATATAGCCAAATTAACACGAATGTACTACCAATCGATTCTTCATGGAATCATAAGATCATATAAAGAGAAAACTATGCATGATTGACTCAAGTGTGTAATTTGTAAGTTATATACAAGTATGCGAAGGGTATACAAAGTGTTAAGCATGACATAGTGCAATGTAATTCCTCAGTGCTCCTTCTTTCTTTCTCTCTCTTTTTGATTTTTTGATTTTTTTGATTTTTTTTTAAATCTAGTACGTGTACATGCACAGTGTCACATGCGAATGCTCATCCCCCCTAACTAAAGTGGATCATTGTCCTCAATGTGAAAGCATAGGGGAAATAGAAAATACTGTGCACGGGAAAAGTAAGGCGTACCTGAGTGGCGAAATAATGGAAAACAAATATCGAACTACGAGAAAATAGACCTGAAAACTAATTTAAAATAAAATAAGATTAAATAAAAGGAAAATAAGGAAAAGAAAAACATCACAATTGTCTTGGCGGAGGCTCTGTAAGAATTTCGTCTAGTGGCCGCAGGTCTATAAATTGCACTGGCGGTTCTCCAAATTTAAGCCGCCACAGTGGACCAGTCTTCATACCTGCATGAAAATCAACCTCAAATGAATTAATGCGTGTCAAAGTACCAATCAATTTGTGTGCAAGTCGACCCTCGTGTGTGGATAAGAAAGGGTCTTTATTCAATATTGTGTCTAGAAAATTTGCTTCTTTACGAACTAACGTGTGATGGGAAGTTATTGGAGCAATTACCTATAGTTCTTCAAAAGCATTAACATTAAAAGTTTTACCTGGTTCTTTGAAAATTATATGCTCACCAAACTGGTCATCCTCTTTATCGGACGTACATATCATCATACCACGGCAAGAGTCTGCCTGCACATTAAGCTCCTTAACGTCTGATTCAGGTGGGAGTGACGGTTTCACGGTTTCTGAGCTCGGAGTATGAGGTACCACAGGTTGGTACTTCGTATGAGTATCAGTCTCCTCATCAACAAACTACTCCACTTCTGGCCCCGTTTCCTCTGATTTTTCTCTGACCTCTTTTGGTTCAGCCGTGACTTCTAGTGCTAGGACAACTGGTTGTCCGACGATGAGCATCTCAGGTTGGGGAAATTCTTTCTCGCTTCTTAAAGTGATGGCGGCCTCTGCTGCCTCAAAGAGATCATCGTGCATTTGTTGTTGTGGTTACTGGTACTCTTGAGGACTAGGCTGAGGTTCCACAGGCAATTCTTCATTTTCTAAGATGTCCAACTGCGTGCTTATCACATTAATGGTATCCCACAATTCATTATTATGATCGACTTGAGTTTGCATGAATTGTTGGAGCATGTTCGCCATCTGTGTTATGCTATCCTCGAAAAGGTCTGATGACGTACAGCTCGGAGAGATCTGTTGTGGCTGATATTGAGGCGGAGGGTTGTTTGGGCAGTTTGGTGGTTCATATGCATCACCACCACTAATTGTGCTGATAGGGTGTGCAGTCATGGGTGCCTGGGTGTATCGTGTGTTGCACTGTGGGACATTGTCAACTAAGTAATCAAAGAATGATAATACCTGATCTGGATCCTCGCTGATGGGCTCTCCATTAGACATAGTCTGGACAAAACACTTGCAATCAGGGGTAAGAGCAGTATAAAAATAATCAGCTAACCTCCATGAGTCAAACCCGTGATGTGGGCAAGTACTTAGCAGATCTTTGATCATTTCCAGCAAGCCCGAAATGTCTCATTATCTTGCTGTAAAAAATTAAGAATCTGTTCTTGTAAAAATTGAGTTTCCTGTGAGGGACAAAATGCATGCAAGAATTCATGCTCCATATCAACCCAATTAATGATAGAGTGAGGTCTCAAAGAATGAAACCAGATCAGTGCCCTATCCTGCAAAGTAGCAAGAAATAAATTCAGTCGAATACATTCATCAGTTTTAGCATGAGAGAAAAACATGTTGCAGGTTAATTCAAACTCTATTAAGTGTTGATATGGGCACTCAGATTCCGTCCCGTAGAACTCGGGTAGCAATGACGTCCTTTCGCATTGCATCATGAAATTAAGCTTGTCATAAAGCAAAACAGTGGAAGAGGATGCAGTGGCATATTCAAGCTGCAAAAAATTCATTATCGTGCGCGGTGCAGGTGTAGCCATATTTTCAAAACTCAAAATTTTTCTGTTTTTCTTTTATGCTTTTTTTTTTTTTTTGCTTTTTTATAAAACAAATAAAAATGACAGGAAAAATGCAAAATTGAGACTAAGAACAACATTCCCCGGCAACGGCGCCAAAAACTTGACTCACTCGAAAAATGAGCAGCTCGAAAGCTATCCTAAGTATAGGAGTTCTATCGTGTAATATTAAGCCCAAGAACTAGATCGTCTCCTTAGGGAATGCGTTTTAATCTCAGATTTTACTTTCTTCCAATCGAAATTAAAAAGGTACTAAACTCAGTTCAGATTCGAGTTTTCAAGATTATGGAGACTTAAATGAAAACACAAATTAAAGTCCTAAAACTATCACGCACGGAATTAAATAACAATAATGAAAACCCTAGTCTACTTAAGGAAACACTAGATCATACTAACTAAAAATGAAAACTTTAAACATGGAATTAAAATAACAATAATGAAAACCCTAGTCTACTTAAGGAAACACTGGAACACGCGTTAATTAAAAATGGCAACCTAGAACATGGAATTAAAAACACACAATGGAAACTAAACTAGACACATACTAAAAAAAAAAAAAAAACCGAACCTACTAAAAATCAAACCTTTAGCACAATTAAGAGATCAAATCAAGACTCACAATTTAAATGCAAACATGAATTCAATGGAAATTTAAAAAACGTAAACAATAACGGAACACAATAAAAACACAATCTTTACTAATCATAGACCCTAACTAAATCGAATTTCGACAAAAAAAAATATCTGAATTTAATTAAGAATGCTAAATTAAAATAACTATCAATTAGATAAACAAAGAGATTAATTTAACAATAATGAAATACCTAACATTACTCAACTTAAACAAAAATAAAGAAAACTCCAATAACATTAAAAAAAAAAAAAAACTAAACTTTCTTCAATACTCCAAGATTCAAAGAAAAGTAAATAAAAGAAAGAAAGAAAGGAAAAGAGAGAGAGAGAGAGAGAGAGAGAGAAAAATCCACGGAGCCGTGGCAGCAGCTGCGGTTGTGTGTGGGTTGGTTCGCGGTTGTGGCCTGGAGCAAGGAACAGCGGGAGAGTGGCTCACGGATCTGCTGGTGCTGTTGGCGGCCGCCGAAGAGAGCAACAAAGTGTAGTAGGAGCTTTTTGTGCTGCGGAAACAATGGGCAAAAGAGGTTTGAGTGAGAGAGAGAGAGGGATAAAGGGAAGGAGAACAGAGAATAGAGAAAAGAGAAAGAGAGCAAAGCAGAATTTAAAAGAACAAAAAAAAAAAAAAACTAACTAATGAAGAAGAAGAAGAACAAGAAGAAGAAGAAGAGGAGAATGGGGAGCCCTGGGGGCTTCCTACACAGGAAGAGTAAAAGAAGGGTTAAATAGAATAGGGGGCAAAGCCCTAGACCCGGATAGGAGACCCGACCCGGCAACTTGACCCAATTGGAGTTGACCCGAATTGCTATATTTTTTCATTTTTTTCATTCTCTGTTCATCGCAAATATGACTCTTTTGGAACTCGTATCTCACAAAACTCAAAATATGAAATTTGTAGATAATCCTTTCCTCTTTCTATAGAAATTTAAATCGTCTTGATCGGAGCTTGGACGGAAAAGTTATGTATGAAATACGAACAGGTATCGGTTTTGGTTCCCGAGAATTTTTCTGTGACAAAAAAATACCAAAACTTCATAAATAGTGTAATAAAGTTCAAGAATGATGATTTTGGCACTTTATTAAAATATTGGGCAATTTTTGACATTTAATTAAAAATATAAACCATAAAACCCGGGTTAAACATCCAATTACGCAGTTTTGACGCGTAATCAAGGTTCATCCAAATAGTTTTTCTTTCTGAAAGAACCATTCTTTCTTTTTTGAACACTTATACCACCTGCTTCAAATGTTCCATGTGATCCCTAGTTTTTTTACTAAATACAAGAACATCATCGATGTAAATTGCAACAAACCCAGTAATTCCTTCAAACGCTTTTTCCATCCTTCTATGGAAGATTATTGGGGCATTCTTCAATCCAAATGGCATAACTAGCAATTCGAAAAGCCCAATTGGTGTAGTGAAGGTTGTAAGAGCTACTACTCTTTCCTTGACCTTTATCTACCCGTACCCTGATTTGAGATCGAATTTAGAATAAACTGAGGGTTTCTCCCTTCTTATTCTATTTCTACGAGATTCCAGATTAGGTAAGTTATACCCGTCGTCTCTTGTTTCTTTATTCAGATCTCTATAATCAATAACCATTGTAGTTTTTCCTCGTACTTGCTCTGCATGATTTGTTACCATGAATGCAGCACTCCTGTGCTCACTGGTACTGTGCCTAATGATTTGTAACTCATTTGCCACACACTAGTAATAACATATTTTGTCTTACTGAACATTGACTCATCCCATTACTTTAACATTTTTAGGTGATCCAGGTAGGCTTGCAAATCAGGCTCGTAGATAGAAGGGCATCAGTATTGCCCTAATAATAAAGTGAGTATTTTTGGGAGTATTTTTTAATAGCCCTAGCTAGTTGAGGGTATTTTTGGCGAATAGTCATATATGTATATTTTGGGAAACATTTTAGCACTCTGGCATCGTATATAATTATATGTGGTTATGTTTATTTGATTTTTTCTTCTCGCTGTTTAGGTTGGTGGTTAGGTTTAATTTAGTTTGGTATCGAAGCATTATAAATGTTATAGAATAAATTAAAAAAAAAAAAGCCCCAATTAAATAGCAGGTCATTACACCTGTGCACACTAGTACTGTGCCTAATCACTACAAAAAAAAAAAAAGATTATTAATGATGAATTTAAACCGTCACTAATAATCATAAAACTGTCACTAATACTATTAGTGGCGGTTTTATGATTATTAGTGATAGATTTTTATTAGTCGCTTTACCTGCCGTTACTAATACTTATTAGTGACGAATATTTCAAATCTTCACTAATAATAGAGTATTAGTGACGGATTAAAACTGTCACTAAAAATCTAAGCCCGTCACTATAGATTCTACACAGGATTGATCAAAAATTGTCACTAAAACCATAGTATTAGTGACGGTTTTAAACTGTCACTATTTCTCCATTATTAGTCACAGTCGTAAAATCGTTACTAATGCTCTATTATTAGTGACAGTTTTAAAACTGTGACTAATGCTCTATTTTTAGTGATGGTTTTAATACCATGACTAATGTTCTATTATTAATTACGGTTTTACAACCGTCAATATCACTCAATTATTAGTGAGGATTGTGAATACGTCATTAATGGTCTATTATTAGTGACGATGTTAGAATCGTCACTATTGCTCTGCAGAGCTTTTAGTGATGGTTTGAATTCCTTCACTAAAACTTTTTAAAGGGTATTAGTGACGATTTTGAAACCGTCACTAATACTTAAATTGGATAATTAATAGTGAAATTAATTTTGTTTCCAATTATTAATTCTTGTAAAAATATGTAATTAAATTACATTTTCTTATACATTCATAATTGCAATAAAATTCATAAATTATTCAAAATTCCAATTCAAATTAAAATACATATATGTTATACAAATTCAAATTCAAATACAAATATATTATACAAATTCAAATTTACATAGAAATACATTATATAAATTCAAATTCAAATACATTTCATATGTTCAGATAACAAAGAAAGTGAAAAGCTGCATCTGTAGTGCATGAGTCCTGACGTTGTCATAGTTGCAAACCCTATAAATTAATTAAGAAAGTTAAAAAAATTAGTATACGCTTTTTGAAAAATTTTGAAAGCATTTATCCTGTAAATATGACATTTTCCATAGAGATACTCCAAACTTAGGTATTTACGATAAACAGTTCACAATAATCCAACTAGTGCGAGTGCACAAGAGCTTCATATAATCAGCATTAAACAATGTAACGTGTTCATGCATCGCATAAAACACATATATCAGAATATAGTAGATTATCCCCATAAACAACACATTTCATAGAGTAGACACAGTTGGTATGAGATTCACTATAAAATGAAAATCCCAAAAGAGAGCTCCTTTCCAAAGAAAAGAAAAAGATGATACATGCATTGTGAAGAGTGGAAATCTTAAGAAGATGAAGTATCATCTACTCCAACGACTGTGACCAGGCCAAGCATCCTCCCAAAATCAAACCCTATTGCGATTGGCTACTCTAAAATGAGTGGGAGGAAGGAACAAACAAGAAAAATGGGAAACAACTTTCTACAGACTTGCATTGGAAACAATGTCACTTCCTCTAGCATTCCATCCATTATGATGGACCCTATATTACTTTTAATCTCCTTTTTTGGCAATTAACAATTAATTTTTGGTTGCACATAAATTAAACTTAAACCTTGAAACATAAATAACAGACTCCAACCAAAATTAGCATAACCACCAAGCAAGCAAGAAATCAACAAAAAATTATATCACATAGTCCAAAATTGGTCTCATGAATTTTTCTTTCCTTTCCCTAAAATTTTCAACAAATTTTTGGCAGCATGCCGTTTATAAATAAAACATTTCCCAAACCTGCAAGTCACAAAAGCATGCATTTCACAATATTTTTGCATCATACAGATGCCATTTAGATTAAGACATGCAACAACCTAAAAGTATCTACCAACAGGCAATACACATCACAGCATCAGCCATGCAAGTGGCGTTCCAATCAAGCATGCAGTCCTAATGTCCACTACCGGCAAAAGTTCACAAGATATATCAATCCAAGCATGCAGTTCAGAAGTTAAATCATCTATTAAACTGAAGTTAGATATATACCAATCTCTAGCTGCAATGAAGACGTGGATGATAGAGAAGGACAACGAGGCCGTGGATGGTGGTGGCTGCATCAATGAATCTTTATCTAGTTTATCGGGAGTTTCTTTTCAAAATTGATTTGAAATGTGATAAGCCTGTCCATGTAGACAAAATGAATTTTAGCTTTTCGTCTAATAGGTTGTCGCTTATAGTTAAGGTATGATTTGAATATTAATTTTATTTCTCTTGAATCTTGATGCCTTTCTTGTGGATGCAATATTAATGACCGCAAGAAGAACATCAAGATTCAAGCGAAATAAAACTAATATTTAAATCATAGCTTAACTATAAGCGACAACCTATCAGATGAAAGGCTATAATTCATTTTGTCTACATGGCCAGGCTTATCGCATTTCAAATCAATTTTGAAAAGAAATTCCAGGTAAACTAGATAAAGCCCCTCCATTTATTGTATACACACTGCAAATGAAACGCCCACTATCAAAAATAGAAGTTATCAAAAGTAGACCTAAAGGTTAATTAACAAACCTTTCTCAATGACGACAAAATCTAAGGGAAAATAACTATACTTTTTAAAATATTTTTTAGTGATTCAAAATACTAACTTAAATTCACTAAGTACATAAAGCCAAGAGAAAGTTATAAAATTGCAAAGTTCATATTACTTTCAAGATTTATGATACACCTCCCAATTATTCCTATATTGTTTCCAAATCTCATCCAAATCTCAATTATTCCTATATTGTTCATATTACTTTGAAGTTTGGAGTACTGGACTCTGAACCTCCTCGTTAGTAATACTATTTCTTTTGCACAAAGTGCTTTTTGTGGGAGAGAGGCAGATTGTGTATGTTATTTTTAGTAGACATTGAAGTGATAGGATGTTCGTCGTACATAGAAAAAGGGCATTGTGTTCAAATTAGATTTTCTGATTTTTAGAAGGCGTGTGATTGAGCTAGTTGGGAGTTCTTGGATAGAGTGCCTTTGAGGAAGGGGTCAGGTGTTACGTGGAGGAATTGGATAGGGGGCTGTTTATCTAATGCCTTTGTGAACCACCAATATGGGTTGGAATCTCTAAAATCAAGCAAAACTAATATAGAAAACAACCCACCCTAAACATATGTGAACCATCAATATGGATAATCTTTAAAATCAAGCAAAACTAGTATAGAAAACAACTCAACTAGCCAATCCTTATAAGAAGGTCCGCTTGCGTCCCAAATCATAATTTGACTGTTTGACGCACTTGGAAAGGGTTCTTAGATTCCCATCTGCTTCTAATAACAAATTAAATGTAATTAATAAATTTTATTTTCAAAATTATTTTCTAATTTTTTAACATTTATATGAAAATATTGAAAATTAAACAAAAGTGGCTTTTTCAATTTTTGATCCAAGTGTTATAAGAACTAGAAAACACTACAATTTTACTTGTTCGGACATGACAAATGTTTTTACTCATCTTTTCAAAAATAATTTAACATTAAATGACTAATCCTATCTTTTACTTTTGGTTGGGAAAATTTTAACGCAATTTCGGCAGTATCACATCTGTAAATTCGACGTTTTCCTATAAAATCTACACCTGATAGGTTCAAATAGAGCATTTATAAGAAGTTGAAGGCACACGAGAACCTATATCCACTACCAGCATGCAATACACATAAACTGTTTCCGCCATGTAGGAGGCATTCTAGACTAGCATGCAATCATGTATCATATTCATGACATTAATACATATAACCATATCTTAAATTCAGAATATAAATAGCAGATAAGATGCTTAAGTTTCCATTTGTTGGACGATGAGCAGATAAGGCAGTATCATCAATGGGGAAGGAGAGAATGAAGTGGAATTGGACTAGTGGGTAAATGGGTATGTCTGAAAATGTGACATGTTTGAACTCAACTTATATAAAAACATCTGCTTTTTTCAACTCATGATATGCTATGCTCATTTAGCAGCCACTCAGGTGGGACAATTCATGAAGTTTGAAGAAGCATTCGAAACATCTTTGAGACATGGTGGGATGACAACTGGAGGGGCAGTTCCTGTGCCTCAGTTGCCAAAATTACAAGAAAATGTGTGCAACTTCATGTTCTTCTATTGAATGGCTTAGTTAAACCCTTCTTTTTTTCTTTGGGGGGGGGGGGGGGGTTAAAATGACTGAGCACAACATGCATGGCTTCTGTATAGTTTTTGGATTTTGTTCCGCGTGTTGGACAACTTTAATCTTTAGAAGTAATAGTCAAGGTAGTAGTGGTGATAAGCAATAAAATATTAGTTACAGTCAGTTGTTTTGGAAAACTTGAACATAGTTAAGATTTTACTACTTATCACCACTACTACCTCGACTATTACTTCTAAGGATTCAAGTTGTCCAACACACTTAACAAAATCTAGAAACTATACAGAAGCCATGCATGCTATGCTCAGTCATTTAACCCCCACCCCCCCCCCCCCCCTAAAAAAGAAGGGTTTAACCAAGCCATTCAACAGAAGAACATGAAGTTGCACACATTTTCTTATAATGTTTGGCAACTAAGCCATAGGAACTACCCCTACAGTTGTCATCCCACCATGTCTCAAAGATGTTTTAGATGCTTCTTTAAACTTCATGAATTGTCCCATATGAGTGGTTTCCAAATGAGCATAGCATATCATGAGTTGACAAAAGCAGACGTTTTTATATAAGCTGAGTTCAAACATGTCACATTTTTAGACATACCCATTTACCCACTAGTCCAATTCCATTTCATTCTCTCCTTTCCCATTGATGACACGACCTTATCTACTCCTCATCCAACAAATGGAAACTTAAGCATCTTCAAACTTCATGAATTGTCCCACCTGAGTGGCTGCGAAATGAGCATAGCATATAATGAGTTGATAGGTTCAAATGGAGCATTTATAAGAAGTTGAAGGCACATGAAAACCTATATCCACTACCAGCATGCAATACACATCAACTGCATCTGCCATGCAGGAGGCATTCTAGACTGGCATGATTTAACATAAAACTCAATTTGTGATCATAATACCTTATAATCAATCAAAGGAGCCACTCGCATCATCTTGTCCAAATCGGTGCATCCTTTCCTTTAACCGTGCATGCCTATCCATCATGGCTTGCATCTGGGCTCGAACGGTGGAGAGGTCCGATCTCAGTTCCGCGTTCTCTATAGCGATCCTCTACATCTGTTAAGCCATCTCCTACTTATCACACTCGGCCTCTCGACACTGTCGTTCCATCTCTGCACGAGCCGCCGCACCCATGGATGATGTTGTTGGGGTGATGTATCCACTTCCAAGACCTTTCACCCAACCCCCTGCTCGTTGCCTAAGCACCTAGGAAGTGATCTCGAAATCTGTCATGTGCGGACTCCCCTATGAAACAGGTGCATCCCTCAGCTCGACCATCCATGCCTAATTTCAATCATGAAAATGATAAAAAGGAATAAGTAAGACTACAACTTTGATGTTTTGAATAAAGTGATAAACTAAATCTTTTGCTTCACTTACATGTCAATCCTACGCACTCTTGCACCACTCCCCTGATCTTCGTTGGTGTGTTCTCTGATACAGATTCGGCAGTGGCTCCTCTATGCCAGTCTCAGGATCACGCTACATTATCATTTAAGTCATCATTACTATTATGTCATGTAATGGTTAGATAATTTTATATATAGTAATTATCTGGTGATGATTTACAAATAGCCTTGATCCACCGCAATGCATCGTAAGGAGTTTGTTGCGGTTCGCAGCATTTGCTTCACATATGGTGTGCAAGGAAGATGTCATGACAACATATTAGTGACATCATTGTGAAAAATTAGTGATTAGATTACAAACACATCACCTGATAGCGTGGGTCACGGAAATGGCAACACACCACATCCCAATCTTCTTGGGATATCTTATCGTATGGCCACACTTCTACTTCATCTCCCATCGCTTGAAAATGGGCGCACATTTTCGAGCGATAGCTCTTAAATTTATTACAGAATTGGATGTCAACCGCCCTCCTCACATGGTCATCCTCGAGGATGTCCATATCAAACTCCTCCTGCATATATAGGTAATACAATTACAATGTTAGACAATTGTTAATTGGCTAGTATATTAAAAGTAAAAAAGACATTTAAATTAAAAACAACTATATAGGGTTAGGGAACTTACCAAAATGCGCATGTAAAGGACTATGTGCTGCTCCTGAGTCACCTAGGGCCAGCTGAATGCGGTGATTAGAGCATACTGTCGGCATATAATGCCGAGCTCCCTCGTCCACGCGGTGCACCAATCGTTTAGCAGGGCGGTGTATCCTGGAGGAATGTCGATCTGAATCCTCTGTTTAATCTTATCCAGGTGATTCTTTAGCAACATGTTCTTTTTGCTGCACCACAGTCTGACCTGACTGTGGACATAGATGCTGAAAGTAGAGTTAATTTAAAAACAACAATATAATCATACACGTGAATAACTATCATTGACAGTTGACATGTAAATAAATGAATCATATCCATACCAACACAGCTCAAGACGGTCGGCAACTCACCCTGCGTGTCAGTCACATAAGTGGTATCTATGTATGGCCGAGAAGCCGATGGCTCAGACAATGGTGCCATTGTATCAGTACCGACGAGCTCCATCGGTCTCGAGGATGTCGGATCATCCTCATGCGATGTAGTAGTGGGCCTGAGAGGAAGTCTCCAACGTCGATCACCTGGTGCCATATCTGCAAATAATTATACAAGTCAATATAAGAAGAATGAATTTTTAAGTTATTTACACATGTCAGATACATAGTGAAAAAAATAGACAAGTACATATATTAAGTACGAATATTAGATGGATGCAGAAGACATCTATTTTTAAGTTATTTACACATGTTAGATACATAGTGACAAAAATAACATTCTTACCCCCTTATACGTCTTCTATATCCTTATCATCCTCGCTTTCTAAAGTGTCTTCCTCTTCACTACAGTACTCGATCCTTGTTTCATCTTCCCCATCAGTTTCCTCATCATCGATGAAGTGAACATCTACAGAAGGTTCAATTGTAATGTCAGTAGCTCCCACGTGTTCTGCCCTAGCACCATCCTTATGTAATGGTATAGGATCAGTGCATTCTTCGACAACATCTGTGTCAGATTGCGCTACTGCGTGGACAGATGGCTCATCTTCTTGGAATGCAGTCTCACTGGCACTCATCTCACTATTTTCCACTTCTGCAATTGCGTACAAACTTCAGGGAGGAATCTTTTGGGCCACATGCCATTCACTCTTCAATTTGGTGTCTTTAAGGTAAAACACTTGTTTTGCCTGCGTCACAAGCACGAAAGGGTCATTTTGATACCAAGTCTTGCTAAAATTGACACTGGTGAAGTAGGCATCGATGTTTATCCCAGCATTTTTATTGTCGATGTACCACCAAGTACACTTGAACAGGCGGACGACTCTGTTTGCTTCATAGCTAAGCTCTATAATGTCATCTAACACACCAAAGTAGTAAATATCTTCATCTCCTTCTGTGCCTAGCACCACAATCCCACAATTTTGGGTTCTTCTATGTAGTTCGAGAGACTTTGTATGAAATCGTAACTTGTTAACAATGCAACCGCTATAGCGGTTAACTCGTTGATCAGGGCCACATGCCAACACGTACAAATCTTTACTTGTTGTTGGTTCCTTATTGTAAAACATGACTTTCATCTATAAAATAAATAGGAGTTTAGAAGAATACCGTCAATAGTGAAACCATACATTGCTTCTAATTGAAGCAATTTTTGTTACTTACACGACTCCCAAACCAATTGATAAACTCCTTCTTATGTCTTTCGTCAACATTCCGTTCTTTTTGGGCTAGGAGTTCAGCTTTATATTCGCTATATGCAACAGTAGTACATGTTAATGTTAAGTAAGTATATAATTATGCATATGTAAATACAATGCAAAGTAAGGAGTTTGGAACAACATACTCGATATGTGGAACAATTTCATCACAATTGTTGAGGACGTAAAATTGAGCCTTTTCTAGGTCGTCCATGTCAATGAAATTGTAAACTCGTGCACCAAGAGGTCGAACATTTTCTCAAAATATAGAGCTCCTTGGTTCTTCATCTTCGGTATTAATAGCATGAATGTCTGCATTTTGCTCATCACGAGTGAACATTGTGTCAATATCATGTAGATACATTGAGCAAAATGCAAAACATTCACTGTCAATGAACGCCTCAATGATTGAACCTTCCAGCTGTGCCTTATTGCGCATTTAACCCTTCAAAGTCTATAAGAACTTGTGCATTTTACGTAGCATTATAGACTTTTAGACACAATGAAGAAAAAAAAATTCAAAAAAGGAAATCACGAGACCATTATACAAGGACTTTATACTTTACCTCTCAATAGGATACATCTAACGATATTGAATCGGTCCTCCAATTATGGCCTCCCTTGGTAAATGGACAGCTAGGTGGACCATCATATCAAAGAATGCTGGCGAAAAAATTTTCTCCAGCTTGCGTAGTATGATCACGATGTCATCCTCTAACTGTTCAAGTACATTTACGCTCAATTTTTTTGAGCACAACTGTCAAAAAAAGATTCCCAGCTCAATCAGCACCGAACGAACATCTTCAGTCAAGTGTCTATGAAAGAAAACAAGTAGAACCCTTTGTAGAAGGACGTGACAGTCATGACTTTTCATTCCTAGCATCTTCCCTCTATTCGTGTTTATGCATCGAGCTATGTTCGATGCATATCTATCGGGGAACTTCACTGATTTCAACCAGTCAAAGAATTTATTCTTCTCATCCTTTGAAAATGTGTAACAAGCTGATGGTATGAGAAGTTTGACCCCATCACGAAACAGGTGTAGCTCAGGTCGTATCCCCATGTCTTCCGTATCTCGACAAGCATTTGCGGTGTCCTTTGTCTTCCCATTTATATCAAGCAATGTACCAATGACATTCTCACAAATGTTCTTTTCGATGTGCATGACATCCAAGTTTTGGCGTAGTAGAAGATCTTTCCAATATGGCAACTCGAAGAAGATGCTTCTCTTTGTCCAATCCAACTCCTACTCAACACGTTTTCTTTTTCTACTGGTTGGTGGTTTCCCAAATTTCACATCTCCGATCAACCTTACCTGGTTTAATATCTCTTCCCCACTTAGCCGCTTTGGCGGTGACCTTCATTTAAGTTTTCCATTGAAGCTTCTGATGCCACAAGTCCTCCAAGGATGTCCAGTTCGTAGAAAATAGCGATGACACATAAATCATAACTTGCGGCCATGCTTCAAGGATAAGGACCCAAAATCCTTATTACATACTAGGCATGCTAAGTAACCTTTTGTGCTCCAACCCAACAGGTTTCCGCATGCAAGGAAATCATTAATTGTTCACAAGACTGCAGTATGCATCCGAAATGTTGTCCCAGTTTGCACATCGAATGTCTCCACTCCTTTTCCCCATAATTTTTTCAAATCGTCAATTAACGGGCGTAGGTAAACATCAATATCATTACCAAGTGCTTTGGGTCTTGGAATCAGCAGAGACATATAAATGAAAGGTTCTTTCATACATTGCCATGGTGGCATATTGTATGACATTATCATAATTGGCCACATGCTATATGGGTTGGTCATGTTACTAAAAGGATTGAACCCATCTAAAGCAAGGCCAAGTCTGATGTTGTGAGGATCACTAGAAAACCACAGATGCATTTTATCAAATTTGGCCCAAGCTTCGGAGTCCGTTGGATGGCTAAGGGTGTTTCCATCTTGAAGAGGTTTCTCTTGATTCCATCTCATATCTGTAACAGTCTTTTTGCACATATACAATCGTTGCAGCCGCAAGATTAATGGACAATATCGTAAAACTTTTTCAGGAATCTTTTTACCCTTCTTCTGATTAGTTCTATATCTCGGTTCACCACATTCTGGCCACTCGTTCGCATTTTCATGTTCACCATAAAAGAGTGCACGATCATACCTACATGCATGTATTATAGTGTAACCGCGACCCAATTCACGCATGTATGTCTTCGCCTTATAAAAAGACTTGGGAAGTGTTTCACCCTCTGGCAGTGTTGCGTTAATAAGACTTAAATGCATGTTGAATGCGCTCTGAGATAATCCATGCATTGTCCTTACATGAAGCAACTTTATCAGAAACTCTTATTTTGAGAAATTTTTATAGTTTGGATATAGGAGCACCTATGCATCCCTCATGAGATTAGTAAATGGTTTACCGATTTGATTCAACGTACTAGGATCGCAAGGTATGGTACCCACTGAAGTAGTTTCATCACCAGTACGCAACACACTGACATCACTCGTGTCCATTGCAATCCCCCTTTGTAATTCACCTAACATTTCGATTAATCCTTCCGAACGTGTATCACCACCTACTATATTTGCCCCCTCATCTTCAGCGTCATTTAAATTATCGCTCTGAACTGCGTAATCTTCACCGTGAAACACCCATCTTGTGTACCTTTTCTCCTTTCCAAATTCTAACAAATGTGTATGGACCAGCTCAATGTGTTTGAATGTTATGCTTTGGCATTTCTTGTAAGGACACCTTATTCTACTAGCTTTGTCTGCACGAGGACGCGCGAACTCTATGAAATTATGTACCCCTTTCACGTATTCTGGAAAAAACCTACCCCGAGCGTTCGTCCAACTCTTATCCATGTTCATTAATTACCCTATAATATGTTCAAGTAAATGGTGTTCATTATATTCTCATAATGTTGCATGGTGAATCCTATAATCAACCATCATACTCTAAAGGGTACGGATCCTATCCCATTCAAGAATGTTGCATTTTCACTGCGATCAATCGCTCAAATTCCTTCATCGTAGTCATTAGAAATTTCAGCAGCATCTCTCCATGGTTCTATGAAATTAGGAATAGCTTCCCAAGAGGGGGGGGGGGTTGAATTGGCTTTTAAAATTTCTTTTAATTCTTTTTTAGAATTCTTAAACTTATTTTATTTATTTTAACCAATTCGTGACTGATTTGTTTAATTTGTTAAGCACTCAATAATTTAGTTTCTTTACTTAATTTTTAACCATACAAACATCCAATCATTTAACCAAACCAATCAACTAAAATTATAAAGTAAACAAACAAGCCAACACACAACACTTATGTAATATAACAACTCAAGATGGTTGTTTGTTTATATTTTCCAAATTTAAACCAAGTCCTGTAGTGAATGAGAATTTATGCTTATTGATGTAAAGCCCTGTATAGATGAATCAAATCACTCTTTCCTAATATTTAGAACTCAAATAAACTCTTGATAAATTTATCTTTGGGATGTTAACCAAGTAACGTATTCCCGTAAGGTTTCTGCAAGACATGGTGTAACCAACATACTCCCTTTCAGTTTCCGCAACCCAAATCAAAATTAAACCTTAAGTTTGTTTGATTTCCAAAAATTACGTAGTATATATGATTATCAAATAAACCATCCACACAATTTAAATATGCTGAAAATAAAGAGTAAGGGAAAGAGAGAATGAGATGGAGATTTTTACGATGTTCGGCTTATACCCAGCCTACGTCCTCGCCCTTGGCAATCCACCAAAGGATTCACTAAACCTGTTCCATTGATGGGTGGAACAAACCTTTACAACCTCCTTGGTTAAGGCTAGAGCTCGTCTTCTCCAAACGATATTCAATCGTTATCACTCCTTTAGGCTAGAGCCCGCCTCTCTAAGCAATATTCCCTTGCTTAGCCAACGATCCAAAAAAATCCTTAGAACGTCAAAGAACTACAAGAAATACAAGATAAAATCTGCTTACAAGTATACTCTCTTAAAGAGCAAGTTAGTATAATTTCAGCACTATATACTTGAATGTAAAATATCAATATGAAATACAATGAAGCTCAAGTGTAGAATTCACTAATATCCTTCTTAGATGAGGATTAGAAGTAGAAATTCAGAGGAGGAAGGATTAGCACTTCATAATATCTCAGCAAAATAGTTTTGCAATGAGTGAACAAAAGAGCTTTGGAGGAACAAGAGTGCTTTCAGCTTTACAAGCAGATTTTTCAATTCTTGGATGAGTTTTGATTTGCAAAACCATGTATTTATAGGCTTTAAAACTTGTTTCCATGTTGAAAAAGTTTCCTTAGAGAGTTTCCCAATTTTTTAGAAAGTTTGGAGCTCAAACGGCTATATTTTAAAATATTAGAATTTAAAAAATTTACCCGTTGAACAGTGTTTAGATTTTTGACAGCAATGACCTCGTTTTAGTGTTTTGGTCATAACTTTTTATTGATAACTCAAAATTAGGTATTCTTGGTTTTAAAAGAAAGCTAAGATACAATTATACAACTTTCATGTTGACCACTTTTTAAAATAAGGAGTTTTTGATAGAGAAAAATTCACCTCAATGAGGCTATATAAAAACTGACAGCATTTGGGAAAAGTTTTTTTGGTGCTTTTTATTCCAAAAATTATTCTAACCTTTTTTAAAATAATTTTTGACCTTATAAAAATATTTTTTAGGTATTTTAAAAGGTATGTAGGTATAAGAAATTAACCTATGGGATTCAAAATATTTCAAACGACATTTTAAACATTAAAGCACTTACATAAAGACTTCTAAGATATTAACATTTTAAGTTCTTGAGTCTTCATGCTTTGTCCTTGTGAGTACTTTCACCTTACTTTCTCATATGTGAGCCCTGAAATAACATTACTCACACAAATACATTAAATTTTACTTGTTTGTTAGCATCAAAACAAGATAACAAGATTTTAAGCCTTGTAAGACCAACATTCTCCAAGTACACGACATGGAGGAAGTGAAAATTTGGGTAGTTTTCCATTACTAACAAATTGTCACGACACCCTACTATGCACCAAGAGAACACAAGTAGAGATGCGCTCGAAATATATTATGATAATTGACAAAGCGTGAACGATGACAACAATGTAAATACAACTTCTTGAACTGTCCACATTGGACAATCCAATAATGGTTGAAATACTCACATTACTAATCATAAGTGAAACAAATAATTAACATGTTCAAGTGATTATTAGTCAACATAGTATGACTAATAATCAATTGAAATATAACAATTGATTTGTCTCACATGTATCGTTAGGAATGAATGTATAGTAACCGTTCTTGGACGGGTCTAAAAGCTTCAATGAATACATGAAGTTGACAAAAAAAAAACCAAACATGCAAGGGGTTATAATTTCAGGCTTTGGTTTTGAGGAATATAAGACTTATCTATTCATTGTATGTAAGCATTTGTTTTTTTAATAATATGTGTAAGGACGATCAATTTTATCTAATGCAATGGATGACTTAAAATGACATTTTTTTCAAAGTGTAAACACAATAAAATAGCATTATACCATCACCTTGAAGCAAAATACTACAATTTCATTGGAAGTTTGTCTCTCATTTATTATTTAATTTTATAGTTATAATTTTGCAAGATATTATAAAAAAGACACATCTTGTTTTCCTATTTTGTTTGAATTTGTATAGGAGAATTGAAAAGAAATCCTATTTTGTTTTTAGTTGTTTTGATATCTGATTTTGTAGTAAAAATAAAATAAAATTGTAGGTGAGAACTATCGTATGAGAGGATTTTTAGTTTTTACATATGCATTAAAATCATCCTGATTTAAAGAGTTCAGAATTTCTACATAAAGTAATTAAATGACATTCGAATAGTCATACGAGTTACAATTAGTTGTTTAGTATAGACTCTCTTGTATTGTTTTTATTATGATAGAAGTCACGTAAAAGCCATGGCCAGATTTTGCAATTGATAGAACACCAAATAGAAAAATACTTGAACCCTAACTAGTATATTTTATTTTATTATGCAAGCTGAAGGAGAAATTGAAGATGATGTAATGCATAGAGTTAAAGCAGGTTGGGTAAAATGGAGAAGTTCTTCAAGCGTTCTATGTGATCATGGAATACCCTTAAAATTGAAAGGGAAGTTTTATAGGACAGCTATAAGACCAGTTATGCTATATGGATCAGAATGTTGGGCGACGAAGAAACATAATATCCAAAAAGTAAAAGTTGCCGAGATGAGGATGCTTAGATGGATGAGTGGTATAACATTGAAATATAAATTAAGGAATGAACATATTCGTGGTAAGTTACGTGTAGCTCCTATAGAAGATAAGATAAGGGAAGGATGACTCAGATGGTATGGACACTTGCAACGTAGGCCTTATAGTGCACCTGTGAGGAAGAGTGACTTAGTTACTGTGGGGGTCAGTAGAAGGGGTAGGGGTAGACCTAAAATAACTTGGGAGGAGATAGTGAGTAAGGATTTAATATCTTTGAATCTATCAAAAGAAATGGTCCATGATCGCATAAATTGGAGGAAAAGGATTCATATAGCTGACCCCACTTAGTAGGACTAAGGCTTGGTTTTGTTGTTGTTGTTGTTGTCATCTTGCTGAGCTTTCTGACTTTAATCCTTTAATATGAATGGGGCTTGTAGCACCCTATTTTTGCCCTAACCAAGTAGAATAAGGGGTCCCCTTTTATTATTTTCATTATTAGCATTATTACCTTATTATTATTATTATTATTTTATTATCATTATTATTTTTAGTACTACCATTATTATTGTTATTATTTTTATTATTATTATTAGTATTTTTATTATCTTTATTTTATTACTACTTTGCTATAATTATTTTTATTATTATTCATTATTTATTGCTAATAGTATTATTAAATTACTTTACTATTATTATTTTTTATGTTACTTTTATTATTATCATCATCATCATCATCATCATCATCATTATTATTATTATTATTATTATTATTATTATTATTATTATTATTATTATTATTATTATTATTATTATTATTATTGTCTTACTATTATTATTATTATAATAATTATTATTATCATTATAAAAAGAAAAAAAAAACAAAAAAAGAAAGGATTTTTAGGGTTTTTGGGATATAGCCTATATATAGGCTTATTCACACACAGCACAGAGGGGGGCGCAGCACACAGCCAAAACGAAAACAAAAAGAAAATGTTTTTTTTGCTGCTTCTCTCTTCTTGTTCTGCTTCTTCTTCCCTCATCGAAAAGCACAACCTTGCTGCTCCTCTCGCCTCACAGCACACCCAAACTCCGGCTAGCACCCAACCGACCTCCCAGCCAACAATCCCTGCCGAGACCATCCTCGGTTCTCTGCCGCTGCAACCCTGGAAAACCACCAACAGCACCATAAACCAGCTAGCCCAAGCAGTGACCAACCACCCGAAGCCTTTTCATCTGCTAGCAACCACCGCGCATCGCCTGCGGCTGCCTGCTGTCAGCACCGGCTACACAGTCCAGCCACCACCGTGAGCTACCTTCGACTAGATCCAACTGTAGCGGAGCTTTTACTGCCATACACACTCTCTTATTCCCCCCCCCCCCATCACTTCATTCTCTTACTCTTTCCTTTGCACGCAGGGCAGCAGCTGTTCGAAATTACAGCCGCAATCACCGCGACGTCATAGAAAATTTCGTCGTCATCCCCAGCAACTCCGGTGACCTCTACTTCTCACGGCACCCAGGCGCAACACAACAACCTTCCTCTGTCTCTCCCATAACCAACCGTGAGCCCCTCTCACCACACGCACACTTTTACACACACAAACACACGCAGAGTAACGCAGAAGCACACACGCACACACACTATGCCCCGACCCAGTACACACGCACACTGTACACAGACAGAAAACACCCAACATATATATATATATATATATATATATATATTGTTTTATTTTATTGTATACATATATGTATGATTATCAGGCATGTATATTTATTATTTTTATTATATCATGTATGTAGTTTATCATTTTAGTTTGTTATTGTTATTATGTATTCATGATATATAGTTTTGCCATAGTTACATATTAGTGCTATACTGTATATTAGGGTAGTTATATTTTTATAGGGTTCTCTATTATTGTTATATATATTATTTAGGGTTGATTGTTGCCATAATTTCTGTAATTGTTTTCAATATTTATTATTGTTTATTTACATGTTAATTTTCAGTTCGATTTGTCTCCATAATTTCAATTATTTCCATATTTATTTTGCATATTAGTTTTAGGGTTGATTTGTTTCCATAATTACATTAGTTGCTTCCATATTTATTATTACATTTTTACATTAATTTTAGGGTTGATTTGTTTCCATATATATTATTGTATGTTTACATATATATTTTAGGGCTTTATGTGTTTCCATGTTATATATTTAGGGTTGGTTTTATTGGTATTATTGTTACGATATTATTGTGGTGTGTTATTATTATTAGTATCTGCTATACAATTACTATGAAATTATTATTTGTGTAGTGTTATTAGGATACTGTTACTATGTGTTACTATTATAATATTGCATTATATTATTAATATGACATTATTATTATAGGGTTATTATTATAGTAATATGTTTTATATACGTGTTGTCATAAATGTGATATATTATTGTTACTACTATTATTATTACTTTTTTATTACTATTATTACATATTCCTAGTATTTTTGCTTATTTGGTGTTTATATTTTGTATTATGTATTACGGTATTTATTTTCATTATTTATTTTCGTGTGAGTATCCCTATGATTTTAATGCTAGGGTATGAGCTTTCGGGCTTCACGTACCTTTAGTTCTGAGGGAATATATATAGTACATATATTTTTGTATGATTCACTTATTTATTTATTATTTTATTTATTTATATTGCATGTATATTTGTAAATCTACTAATAGAGGAGTAATGTGAAAGACTTTTTAAATTAACTTAGGGATAATCCAAATTAGTTAGGTACCGTTCGTAAGGACGGGCGCGTAGGGGGTGCTCGTATCTTCCCTTTGCGTAACCGAACTCCCGACCCCAGCTCTGGTAATGTAGACCCACTCTACCCTTAACGGGGTAACAATCATGTATTCTAACCACACTAAAAGGTTAGTGGCGACTCCGATATTCCTTATTTTCCCTAAAAATAAAAATTGATTTTTTTTATTTCGCCACCCTGGGGCATACGTACTCCAGGACGTCGCGACAGCTTGGCGACTCCGATGGGGTCATTTGAGAGTCGAGCCAATAATTAATTAGGAATTATCCCAATTTAAATCTATTAAGTCTTTTAATTACTCCACTTTTGTAAATAAAATACCCCTATATTTGAATAAAGTAATTTGTTAAAATTATAATATGTTTGACTTAGTAAATATATATATGTTTCTATAGTTGTAGATAGCTTGGAGTTAATAATCATAAATACCTTAATTAATGTTCCCATATATAGAGATACCTTTATTAATGTGAATATTACTTCTCATATATGTAGATACCCTTTATTAATGTGAATATTACTTCCCATATAGGTAGATACCCTCATTAATGTGAATATTACTTCACATATAGATAGATACCCTTTATTAATGTAAATATTACTTCCCATATAGGTAGATACCCTTAATTAATGTAAATATTTAGTTTCCATATAGGTATATATTCTGAATTAATGTGCATATTTAGTTTCCATAGAGGTAGATTGTGAACATTTATTCCCCATACTTGTGAATATCCTCACTTCAATGTGAATGTTTGTTACTATATTTATAAATATCCTAGGTTTAAAGTGAACATTTAATATCCCTAGTGTAATGTGAATATTTGTTTCCATGATGGTTCAAGCATATGATTGCCTGTAAATACTCTATTGTTATGATTATTGAATAAGCATGTGATTAATTTTGAAATAGCATGTGTATGCATGTGGGGTAGCGAGATTAGGCTAAATTTAGGGTTCACACACTTTCACGCTATACCCGGGCTTTTCCTGCTAGGATTAGAAAGGAGTGTAATAGCGTGAGTCCCTTCATGGCAGAGCTTGGTGGGACCCACGAACCACTCCACTCAATGCGGGCTTTATTTGGACCCCTATGGGGGAGGATGGAAGTCCAAATTGGGAACCTTGTCATTAATAAGGATTAAAGCCTACTCGCACATGTATACTTGTCTATAGTCTTCCCTAACTAGGATAGAGCCATGAAGAACCCTTTATATATGTACCTACCTTAGGTCGGGACAGAAGCCACATCCTTCTCCAAGTATAGTATGTTGTATATATGTTGTGAGATACTTTGTATTATATCATGCATTTTTCATCCATTTTAGACATACATACTACTTAGCAAGTATTCTGAAAAAGCCCAATAATGAGACCATGACCTGTCCTTTAAAAAAACAAAGCATTTGGCCCAAAAATTTTAAAAAACGGGTTGGCCCAACCCTTTTCAAATAACTTATACTACTTAGCAAGTATTCTGAAAAAGCCCAATAATGAGACCATGACCTGTTCTTTAAAAAAACAAAGCATTTGGCCCAAGAATTTTAAAAAACGGGTTGGCCCAACCCTTTTCAAATAATTTAGACCCAATTTTTTAAGAAAAAACAAGCATAGGCCCGACATTTTCCTAAGAAAAAACATGACCCAAGACTGATTTTCAAGAAAGGGTCAAATCCATATTTCAAAAGTGGGTCTCGGCCCTATTACCTACAAATTCAAGCCAACATTTCTAAGCAATCCCAACCCAATTCCTTTTCAACTAGGGTCTGATTCCATCATAAAATAGCTTGAAGCCTATATTTTAAATTACTCGAGGTCCAAGCGCACATTAAAGTCCACAAGCTTGCATTGAGAAAATCCAATGGGTTGACTAGCCTGGGTCAACCCCAACCTCAGATCATAATCTAACCCTTTATAGAATTTGAGGTACATGGACTGTCATCAAGGAAATGAATGGTTAAGGAAAGAATTGAATTGAAATTGTGGCCCATCAATGGTCGTCTTAATCTTGAAATCTTTTATTAGCAGGATGTTTTCAGAATTTTGGCAAAGTAGTTATTTAGGTTACATCACATTCATGCACTTCATTTCATGCTTAGGTGTAGACACCCCATTTTTACCCAGGCCCAATATTTTTATTATTTTTATTTTCACTATTATAATCATTATTAATCATTTTCCTATATTGATATAAGTAATTTATTATTATTATTATTATTATGATTTCTACTGTTGTTATTTACACTATTATTATTTTTATTTTTATTTTTCACTATTATTATTATTAATTATTTCTCCATATTGATATAAGTAATTTATTATTACTACTATTATTATGTTATTATTATTTATTTTCCTATATGGATATAAGTAATTTATTATTATTACAATTATTATATTATTGTTATTTTCCTATAGTATTATAAGTGGCTTATTATCACTATTATTTTTATTATTATTATTTTTGTTTTTTATTTTTTTATTATTAACATTATTTCCATATTCACTTTATTATTATTATTATTATTATTATTATTATTATTATTATTATTATTATTATTATCATTACCATAATAGTAGTATATATTATTTCCAAAAGAAAAATACCATAAACCAAAAAGGAATGGACAGATTTAGGGTTTCTAATTTTTTTTTATAAAAAGGTCTTTTTCTTCTCCTCTAAAGGAGAGGGGGGGGGGGGGGAGCGCACAGTGACAAACAGAGATCCGTTTCTCTCTTCTGCTTCCTCTTCTTCTCTCGCCATCCATCCTCACGCTCCTGCTCTTTCTCCACCGTATTCTCCCTCACTCCATCATCCTCACCATCCTCCATTCCTCCTTGATTCTCCCCCCTCTGCTCTCTGTCTCTCACGCTGCCCCCTCCGTTCCCCCAAGACTTTAGCAGGTAGCAGAGCAGTCTCCAGCCACATAGCCATCTCCTCCTCTGTTACATCACACACAGCAAACCATCGCCACGAGCTCCAGCAGCCAGGCTCCCACAACCAGCCGAGCCCTGCAAGCCCAACCATCCGTCGTCGCCGCTAGTCCACAGAACCAGCCGCCACCAGAACCCCTGTGTCTGAAACTCCCCAACTCCGGCACTACTCCTCTGCAGCAGCAGCAGCACACCAGCACAGCCTCAACTCCGGCGACCACAGCCCCCTCCTCGGCCTGCACGAGGACCTCCGTTCTCCATCAATACCAAGCTGAACCCAAACCTCCGAATATTAGACCCGAGCACCCACCCCGGCGGTAGGCTTCTTTCATGCAAGCCACACACACATGCACACACCAATTATTCATGCTTTATTATTATTAAATTTCAGTCCTTGCTTGCAGGTGTTATATTTATGTATATACAATATTAACCATATTAGTATTATTATTCGTATCTTATTGATAGTAATATTATTATTATTTATATATTATATTATTATGTTGTTTTGTATATCATTATTAATAATATTGTTAAATTGTTCGTATATTTCCATTAATAATATTATTATATGATTTGTATAATATTTCTAATATTGTCATCACATCATAGGTGTATTGTTATTATTAGTATTGTATGATTTATATATCATTATTAGTAATATTATTATATAGTTGGTTTATTAATATTAGCATTGTCATTATATTAATTATATTAGTATTAGTATTACGTAGTTTGTATATTATTATTAATTACATGATTGCGTTATTTTTATGTTACTCGTTTGTATATTACTATTAGTAAAATTACGGTATGGTTTGAATGTTATTATTATATTAATTATCATATTGATTTTATTAGTATTAATATTCTATTGTTTGCATATGGTTGGTATTATTATTATGTAGATTGTTTTATTATTGTTATATGCTATTATTGGGTTTATTATGTAGATTGTTTCATTATTATGTTTAGGTTTATATAGTTGATTTGCATATTTTATATTTTGGTTACGGTTGGCATGTTGATATATCTAGTAATATTGTGTTTAGTATTTTAGTGTATTTAGCATGTTAGTTTTAAGGTATGTTCAATATTATAAATGGATATTACATATTATATATTTATTACTATCATATTTGTAGCATTTTAATGTACACAATATCATTTATCTTGGTAACCTTAGTATTTTGAGGTTATGTTATTATATTATATATTAGGGTATATTTAAAATTGTTGCCTTACTACTATATATTCTTAACATTGTATATCATATTTTGATTTATTGTATTCTCATATTTTGATTTATTGTATCTTGATGTACTTTTAGGGTTGAAATTGCTTTCATATAAATTATGTACTTAGGGTTTTTGGTCATTATTGTACTCACTTTGTATTTAATATTTGTATAGTTAGGGTTGTGTATTAATTTTGGCAACAATCTTGTATTTATTATTTTCAGCAATACCTTATTTCCATAATTTCATTATTTCTTTACTTGTGCATAGGTTTCCATGTTTTAATTTGAAATTTGGTTTATCTCTTTTATCAATTATTTCCATATGGGTGTAAAGGTATTTATAGGATATTAGGGGTGTACTATTAGGAATATTATTATAATTGCCTTTTATTTATAGTGTATTATTATTATTATCATGTGTGAAATTATTATGTTACCATTATGATGTTTAGAATATGTATTTATTGTTAATATGTGCGTATTAATATTATTTATTATTGTCATTATGGGATTACTACTATTAATATTAATATTATTATTATTATTATCATTAGTACCATTATTATTATTTTTACTATTGTTACTTATTATTATTATTATTATTATTGTTATTATTATGTTCATTATTATAATGATTATTATTATTTTATTTTATTATATATATTTTTTTTTATTAAATATTTTTGATTTTTATTATCACTATGATTTTATTGCGGGGGTATGAGCCTTCGGGCATCACGTACCCTAAGCTCTGAGGGAATATATATGTATGTATATATTTATTTATTTATTTATTTATTTATTACATGTATTTATAAATTCATAAAAAGGAGTAATTTAAAGAATTATTAGATTAACTTAGGGATAATTTCAAATTAATTAGGTACCGTTCGTAAGAGCAGGGGCGTAGGGGGTGCTCGTACCTTCCCCTCGCGTAACCGAACTTCCGGCCCCAACTCTGGTAATGTAGACTGATTCTAACCCTAACGGGGTAGTAATCATGTGTTCTAACTGCACTAAAGGTTAGTGGCGACTCCAATATCCATGTTTTTCCATGAAAATATTAAATTGATTTTTGATTTCGCCGCCCCGGGCACACGCGCTCCCGGGACGCCGCGACAGCTTGGAGACTCCGCTGGGGACCTTAGAGAGTCAAGCCATTAATTAATTAGAAATTATCCCAAGTTCAAATTTAATAAAACTTTTAATTACTCCTTATTTTGTAAATATTGTAATTCGTAAATAATCTTGATTAATTGTAAATATTTTACTTCCATAATTTGTAAATAACCCTAATTGATTAAAAATATTTTGTTTCCTAATTTTTTTTTGAATACTAATTGTAGATATTTCTTTTCCAAATATTTTGAATAAAGCATATTAATTTTAGATATTGTGAATAAGCATATTAATTATAGATATTGTGTCTACTAATCATAAATATTTTGTTTCCTTATTTTTTGTTTCCAATTTTTTTTTTGAATAAACATATTAATTGCATATATTGTGTTTCCTTATCTTTTGAATATATGTATTAATGGTAGATATCTTGTTTCCATATTGTTTATAGCATGTGAATAAATGCGGGGATAGCGGGATTAGGTTAAATTTAAATGCACACACTTTCACGCTCTATACCCGAGCTTTCCTTACTAGGAATTAGATAGGAGTGTAATAGCGTTTGTCCCCACGTGGCAGGGCTTGTGGGGACCCGCGAACCACTCCACTCAGTTTAAACTTTGTCCAAACCCCTTTTGGGTGAGGATGGAGGTTAGATTGGGAACCTTTGTATATAGGGATTAAAGCTTACCCACACGTACTTGTCTATAATCTTCCCTAACTAGGATAGAGCCATGAAGAACCCTATATATACGTACCTACCCTAGGTTGGGACATGAGCCACATCCTTCTCCATGTACAGTGTGTTGTGTATATGTTGTGAGATACTTTGTATTATTTCATGTATTTGACATCAATCTAGATATGCATCCTATTTAGCCAGTATTCTGGAAAAGCCCAATAATGAGACCATGACCCATCCTTTCAAAACATGAAGCACTTGGTCCAAGCATTTTAAAATATGGGTCGGCCCAACCCTTTTCAAATAACTCGGGCCCAATTCTTAAAAAAAAAAAAAAAACAAACCTAGGCCCAACCTCTTCCTAAGCAAAGATTCAGCCCAGGCCTGATTTTCAAAAAGGATAAAACCCAAATTTCAAAAGTGGGCTTCGGCCCTATTGTCTAAAAATATAGGCCAACATTTTTCTAAGCAAATCCAAGCCCAAGTCCTTTTAAAATTAGGGCCTGATTCCATCATGAAATATATTGAAGCCCATATTTTAATATACTTGAGGCCCAAGTGCACGCTAAAGTCCACAAGCCCGTATTGAACAAATCCAGTGGGTTGACTAACTTGGGTTAACCCCAACCTCAGATCATAGTTTGACCCTTCATAGAATCTGAGGTACATGGATCGTCATCAAGGAAAAGAATGATTGAGGGAAGAATTGAATTGAAGTTGTGGCCCATCAATGATTATCTTAATCTTGAAATCTCTCATTAGTGAAACTTTTCCTAGAATGCTGACAAAGTAGTTAGTTAGGTTGCATTGCATTCATGTACTTCATTTCATACATGATCATGCCCGATAGGTTGCATATATGTTCATATCCGTGTTTGTATGTATTTGAGCACTAGATACACCCTAGGTTTGAAATGAAAGCTTCATTCTTCTTTGTGTAATGTCATCGCTTTAAACTTATCATACTGTGCCTGACATATTGCATCCATGTAGGCATACCTTGTGCTTAGCCAAGATTTTGGAAAAGATAAGAGTCATTCATGAAAGACACGATAGTCACGCATGAAAAGGAGTCCGCGGTACAGATATACTCTGAGAATCAGCAAAGTCAATGGGGAGATAGCGTGAATTAGGAATCAGTGATCGAGGTACTAGATCGAGTCAACCTAAATACTCGGTCAAACTCTTTGGAAGAACTAAGAATCATTTGGAAGGGGTGGTCACCTCAGCGCCGATTGAAATTTTCACAACTGTATGGGCATATTGGGTTCCTACTTCATGTGTCCGTAAATCTCCATGTGATCGAGGTGCTAGTGGAATTCTGGAATCCTTCGTATTGTTGCTTCACTATGGATGGAGTAGACATGGCACCAACTATTGAGGAATATACCTCCTTACTGCATTTAGCTAAGTTAACGACGCCCTACAAAACTTACGTGCATGACCCTAGAGCATCTTTGGTAAAAGAATTGCATGACGTCATCAGGGTTAAAATTCAGAAGACAGAAAATACAAAAATCACCTGGCCATGCTTGAAGCGACTATTGGAAAAGGAAGATGGGGAAGAGGCTCAGATGCATATGTTAGCCTTAGCTATTTATGGATTAATCATATTTCCAAAGGAGGTAAGGACTATCGATCAGAATACTATTTCTTTTGTAGCACAGGTAAAAGAAGGAATCAACCCAGTCCCTGGAATCCTGGCCGAGACTTTTCGATCTCTCCATGAGTGTCAGGTCAAAATACGTAAAAGAATGAGATGTTGTGTGCCCTTACTGTATGTATGGATAATGAGTCACTTACCTTGCACCCCGGGGTCTTTTCGTACCACTTACTCGACACTCAGAATTCCCTTAGCAGAATTCGGAACCGTCCAGTGGGGAAAACATGCCAATAAATTTGAATGGAAGTCAAGACTACGACATTTAGTCAGCAGGGGACTCATTTGGCAAGCACCATGGATGGGCCCATCCAATGTCATATATAGGTGTGGAAATCTCCCATGGGTGCCTTTGCTTGGCCCTTGGGGAGGGATAGCGTATGCGCCCCTTATGCTTAGAAGGCAAATAGGGGCAACCCAATTTATACCCATGACACACGAACTGGCTAATTCTCGATTCTCGAACGAAACAGGTGATGATCAAAGACGAGTCCGAGAATTTACAGTAGCATGGAGACATGTGTACTTAATAGAATCAGGCCATCAAGGTTTAGGTACCCAAAGAAACTATGAACTATGGTTGGCTAACAGAGTGAATTCACAGGTCAAAAAAATGGCGAGGGATCCTATAGCCCAAATAAAGGCACCAGCAGAAAACATACAGGAAAATTTGCAAGAAGGGCTACGCTTAGCAGAAGAAAAAGCCATGTGGGTAGTAATGAAGGATCAACAAGAAAGGCAAAAAGAAGAGAAGTTGGTTACATTCTATCACCGAAAAATCAAACGACAGAAAGCTCAGTGTTTACAATCAGAAAGGGAAATAATGGCATTAAGAAAGAAAAGATGCACACTCCAAGTAGCATTGGACCAGAAATCTCAGATGTTAGAAGAAGCCAGAACTGAAAATAAAAGGAAATCACTCTACATACAGGAACTATAAAATTAGTGGGATGAGCAGAGAGGAAAATATAACCAAGTTCTGGAAAAGATGGAGTCGTGCATAACAAAAGTTGGCTACTGGGAAGCCAAGTTCCGAGCTTTGCATAAGAAGATGACACAGCAAGATGTAGAGGTTATGAAATCATGAGCAGATCTTGGTTCAATATTCGATTGGATTATTTCTGAAAGTGTTGTAGGCAATAAAAATAAGGAACAGGGATGAATGACATATTGTATAAAAGGATCCTTTTAATGAAAAGCAGATTTTTTTTCTAGAATGACGATGATCTTTTCCATGAACCTTGGTTAAAGTACATTAGGCTGCATACATATGTTTTATATTTGTGAATTTTACACATGTCTTAAAAAGACCATCGCATTTCATGCATTCATACCTATGCATTCATGGTTCTAAAAAGGGAAAGTTTTGGTTTGCAGTGCCTAGCCACAGAATTCGTCTGAGCAAGCAACATTGAGATTGTCACGCATCAATACAATACCAGGAGAAGGGCAAAAGAAATGAGTGAACAATTGGAAGGTAGAGTCCTGGGCATAGAGCAAGGACAAGAAGAATTGAATGAAAAAATGAGCAAGATCCTAGAATTGTTAACGAACAAAGGAAAAGTAGTGCAGAATGATTCGGAGACATATATGGACCCCACTCATCCTCAGGGTTTACCCCAGTGCGTGGACAAACGTCAGCTCCACTACCTGACGTCGTGGAGGGTTCGATGCCATGTATACCCCCATTCATTCCTAATGTACGAACACAGGGGTTTCCAGTAGTGGGGACTCCCCCATTAATAACTTCTGATCTAGGGATGAATAGATCTGAAACTAAACGTTGATACGACGTACTCGAGGAACGCCTGAAAGCTATTGAGGGATCCAATACATTCGACTCTGTAGATCCTAATGATCTGTGCCTCATGTCAAAGGTCACCCTGCCACCGAAATTCAAAGTGCCAGATTTTGAAAAATTTAATGGAACTAATTGTCCTCGAACTCACCTGCGCTTGTATTGCCAAAAAATGGCTGCACATTTCAATAATGAGAGACTAATGATGCATTGATTTCAAGATAGCTTGACAGGGGCAGCTATCAGGTGGTATATTCAACAAGATCGGGCTTGGATCCGCACATGGAAAGATCTGGCTAATTCTTTCATAGCTCAATACCGCCATGTTATAGAAATGACACCCGATCGTATGACCTTGCAGAGTATGCAAATGAAACCCACCGAAACATTTAGAGAATATGCATATAGGTGGAGGGACATGTTTGTCCAAGTCAATCCTCCGGTGGAAGATAGGGAGGCTATTTCCATATTTGTGAATACTTTGAAAGATCCTTACTTCGGGCATCTCTTAGGGGAAACCCCCCATGACTTCATGGACATTGTTTCTACCGGAGAGAGGATTGAGACGGCCATCAAAGTCGAGAGAACTAAAAGTATTAGTACAAAGACTGGTCCAGGCAAGAAGTGGACAAGCAAGAAAAAGGAAGAAGAGGTCCAGATGGTTCAAAGACAACAATATCAAAGAGAGCATGGCCAAGGGGCTAGGAGGAATTTTGTTTTCGAGCCCTCTGTCAATCAGACAGTTCATACGGGAGGTAGACCCCAAGTTGTTCCTTCCGGGGCCATGCCCGCCCAACCGAATGTGCGAACTCATGATAGAGGCATCCAGAGAAATATGAGAAGGATAGATCCTATTCCAATGACATACTCAGAATTATTCCCACAATTGATGGAAAGGAACTTAGTTTCAGTCATTCTTGGAACGGTCGTTACGGCACCTTTTCCACAATGGTATGACCCCGAAGCCAAGTGTGCATATCACACTAACACTCTCGGGCACACTATTGAACGTTGTTAGGCATTCAAAAATAAGGTTCAAACACTAAGAGAAGCCGGATGGCTAGCATTTGATGATAAACAACCAGGAATTCAAGGGAACCCTTTGCCCAATCATGGGGGTAACAATGTCGGAATGATAGAAGAAGGGACGAATGAGGTGGATTTTGAACAAATGTCTTTAGATTGGGTGTTCAATGAACTTATTGCGGCAGGTCGGATAGGGCAGGAGGCTGTTTGCCCCACTAATGCACTTTGTTTATGTCAGAGTAAAGAAGGAAGATCTGTGAGAAAGTGTGTAACTTTTAGAATGTTTTTGCAAAAGATGATGGATAACAAGTTTATAGAGATCGGTTGTACCCGCAAAAGTGGAGAGATTGCAGTCGTTGGGGAAAACAGGCCACTATATCATCAGTGCACTAATAAACCATTCATACCTACCATGAACAAGGCTCTTCCCACATAGGAAGCGCCAGATCGCTTGGTGATCTCTACTCCTAGGTCATTCCCATACAAGAGTAACCAAGCAGTACCCTAGAAATATGAATGTGAAGCGTATGTCGAAGGAAGCACCAGCAATATAGCAGGGGTAAAAGGGATAACTCGAAGTGGTAGGGTGTATATGCCAGATTCTTCTAAAACAAATCGACAGAATGCAGGGGAACCAGACAGGGCAGTGAAAAGTCCAATATCCAATGGAGAGGCCGAAGAATTCCTGAAGATAATAAAGCATAGCGAGTGTAGACACCCCATTTTTACCCAGGCCCAATATATGTATTACTATTATTATTATTATTTTATTATTATTAGTATTATTATTATTTATTCTTATTATTATTATTATTATTAATCTTCACTAATCTTGTTATTATTATTATTATTATTATTATTATTATTATTATTATTATTTTCTGTATTATTATTATTATTAGTATTATTAATAGTACTTTATTATTATTATTATTATTATTATTATTATTTCATTATTATTTTATTATTTTTTATTATCATTAGTATTTTTATTACTATTATTACTATTATCCCATTTATTATTATTATTACTTTGTTTTTATTTCTATTTATATTGTTTATTATTATTATTATTTATTATTTTCATTATTATTGACATTATTTTAATTACTTCTTATTAGTATGTTACCTTTATTATTACTATTATTATTATTATTATTTTATTTATTTATCTTTGTTATTACTAGTATTATTAGTATTATTTCGGTTATTATTATTATTATTATTATTGTAGTTGTTATTATTATTTTTAGTATCTTTATTATCATTTATATTATTTATTTATTTATCTTGTTATTATTATTATCATTATTATTATTATTATTATTATTATTATTTTCTGTATTATTATTATCATTAGTATTATTAATAGTACTTTATTATTATTACTATTCTTATTTCATTAGTATTTTTATTATTATTTTATCATTAGTATTTTTATTACTATTATTACTATTATCTATTTATTATTATATTTTTCATTAGTATTCTTATTATTCGTTGTATTTTTATTTTATTTATATTGGTTTATTATTATTATTATTATTATTTATCTTTTCATTAGTATTATTATTATTACTTTATTTTTATTTATATTTATATTGTTTATTATTATTATTTCATTATCTTTGTTGTTACTATTATTATTATTATTATTTTAATATATATATATATATATATTTTTACCTTATTATTATTATTATTATTATTATTATTACCATATTAATAATTATTCTCATATATATTGTTTCCAAAAAGAAAAAATACCATAAAATGCAAAAAACCAAAAAAGGAAAAGAGGTTGGTTAGGGTTGCTAAAAAATGTTTATATGAGGGGGCACAACACAGTAAGGCCGAGGAAAACACAAAAGAAAAAACTCGGATCTCCTTCTCCATCTCCCTCCGTCCATCCTTCCATTCTCTCACGCCTATCTCTGTTCCCCTAGTTTCCCTCTTCCATCTTTTCATCATCATCACCCTCACCATAGCCGAGAGCTCCTTCGGCAACATCTGCCATCACATCTCTCCGGGCGTTCCCCGTCCGTCACACCCCAGCAATATCCACCATCTGCAAAAAACAACACAACGCCCCACGACCTGGGTAGGCACGCAACCACAGATGAAGACGGAAGATAAATAAGCGAAAAGGGCGAAACGGGAAATGCTTGGACTGAATGCAAGAGAAACGGAAAAAGATGTAAGAGATCCTAAGGGCCCGGGGGGGGGACGCCCACCGCACCAGCAAACCACGAGACCGAACGACCACCGCAGAGAAACCGATGAACTCCACGACTTACATAAGGGTCGGGCTCACACAACGAAACAACGCTGAACCCAGCTGCCTCCCCTACCCTATTCCAACATTAGGCGGGCACCTTCAGCCCCCTTGCGCCCGAGCACCACACAGAAACGCTGTACACGCAGTCTCCGCAACGGCTTCTTACCGTTCATCGGCCAGCCTGCTGCAACCGTAGCAGCCATAATTGCTTCTGTCCTCTAACTCTCTACTCCGCACTTTTAACACAAAGCCAACTTAGCAGATTCTCCTGAAACGCACCAGTATCACCGTCAGACTTCATCTCTGTCTCTACCACCGAGACGCCGCGCCCCGCGTTATTGGGCCGGGAGGTTCGTCGTCCTCCCACAACTTTTTCTCCATTTCCGTCCCACCGGCCACTCTCTGCATCCATCACCGCCGCATGAACCTGCATTTCAGACCAAGCATAGACCTCACAATCGTCCCCCATCACCATCCGCTTTCATCATCGTCTCCATCGCTAGCCCCCCACGCAATCTCTCTCCATGTCTCCTGCCAATTTCGCCGTCACCGTAGCCGAACTCCAGCACCAAGATCTCTACACTGCAGTCCCGCAAACCGCACAAAAGCAACTCCTCTCTACATCCACGTCACAACAACACATAACAACACTCACTACTCACAACGTATATCCTCTGTCACAGCCCTAACCACCCCTCCCCACCATCTGTAAGTCCCTGCACTCACTCACACTGTCCACAACAAAAACACATGCCACTTGTAATACAATATATATATATATAATCTTTTTTTTTTAATGAGATCCTTTGTTTCGCGGGGTTTTGTACATATAAAGATTATTTTTTTTAATTGTATACATTTCAAATTGGTACTTTTATATTCGCGAATATCTAACAATTAACAATTACTATTTTGCGTCACAGGATTTTTCTAACTCTTGTAGCACAGAAAAACATTTTAATCTCAGGGTTGTTCATATATATGTTGACGTATCGAATTTTTATTTAGATTTATATTTACTTTGTGTTTTCAGGGTTTTCGTTTTCGTCGGTAAATTCCACTTTAGATTTCAGTTCATTTCTTAGGATCGTATGCTAATTATATCTGTGATTATGCAATCATCTTATATTTAGAATTGTAATATCTATCCTCAGTATAAAATTTCTTAACCTTATCATTAGTTCCGCATGTTTAAATCCTACATACCATTAGGTTTATTTTCCTTTATATTATTGGTTCTTATTTGTGTAGTGTGTTTTTATAGGATTATTGGGTGTACCGCTTGTAGATATTTATTATCATTACTTTTTACTTTTGGTAGGACATTTTCACTATTGTTTGATTGTTGTGGATATGTTGTTCGTTATCATGTTTATATTATGCTATGTCCATCTTATATTATTGTGGTATTTATAGTATTACTATGTTCTATATTATTATTTGTATCTTTCGGGCGTTTTATTAGGTTTATCATTTATCATTATGTTTACATTACTCTTATGGTGGTATTTATATTTAGTCTATAAGTATTAGTTTATTATTATTGTCATTTTTAGTATTATTAATTAGTTCATATGGTCTTTTACAGTATTAAGTTCATATTATAACTTTATTGTTATATTATGAATTACTATCGTATTATTATTTAGATTAGTATCACGTATTAGGGTTTTTTTTTAATCTTTTAACATTATAGAAATACAACTTTAATATGGTATCTTTAGGATGTTTAAGGCATTACGATTAAGATAGTTTTTGTATTCTCAGTATATAGGGTATTACTTTTTGGATAGAATCTTAGTATTGTATATATATATATT